>NC_071402.1:106962294-107262510 GCF_017976375.1 Cuculus canorus | reverse complement strand
TTACTGTGTTAGATACCGGCAGGCACTCTTTGTGAAACATATGTCTGCAGTGGAACACTACCACGTTGAACGACTTGGATGCATCTGGGAAAGAGAAAAGTAAATTCTTTACAACAGGTCGCTGAAACAGATGATTCAGTGGCTACAGCAATATAAGCTCGTATTCCATTATGCACAGAGACATAAAGTAATATCTTTCTATCAGATTAATTTCCAAATTATCCTTGTTCATTTATAGAAACTAAGCAGAGTGATGTTTTCAAGTAATGTATCCCAATGGTGGAGTTGCAAAACAACTTTATTCTGGGGCTTAAATACCGTATACCTTTTCAACAAAAATTTCTTCATGTCATTATATGCTAAATTTGGGGAGGGAGAGGAGTAAACTACCACCAAATACTTCAGCCATTTTGAAGAAAAGCTAGCAAAACAATTCGTGCGCTAGCGTGGAAAGAATCAGAACATTAAGCAGTTCTGGCGCCTACACTCCACACCACAATCTTGAAATTTGGCAAGAAGCTGCTAAGTACGCAACATGTCTTTTGATTCCCACATGAATATTTTGCCCAATTAAAAGCCTACATACAACAGCCACATATCCAAAGAATAATCATCTCACCCATCAGCATCATCCCAATTCAATTCCTTGGCTCCCTTTCCTTCAACACGCATACCTCAAGACGTTAAGACGTTCAGCTCTGCCAGGTTTTCTATCAACCATGTGACTGTTGTGCTCTGCATATCGGTACATGTAATTGTAATACGTCTGTCTATTTATTTCTTTATTTATTTGTGCAAAAAACCGGTAGAAACCAGATTAAAAAGCTGTATGAGAGTCTATTAGGCTACGCATACTCAGCAAACAAAAAAGTAGGTCCATACGTATACTTTCTTGCACATATTTTTGTTTGAAGAAGCCATGACAGATACTCATTTGGTAAAACTATTTCTTATTAAGATGTTGAGCAATTATATTGGCATTTCTGAACTATAGTTGCCTTGCAGAATGTACCTCTTCAAAACAATATCCAGAATTTCTAGTTTCAAGAGTAACTTCAGAAGATGTTTCAAGGTGACAGTTTGTTATAGGTTGTTTCAAATATGACAGCAGTGACCGAAGCTAAGTTTTCCAATACTCAGATAAAAGGTTTATTCCATAAATAATCTTTATAATCTACAGGTTCAGCCTAAACAACAAAGTTGGACATGATCTGGTGGCAACAGCTTAGTTTTGTGACTCCAATAATCTTTGGGAATACCTATACTGGTGGAATTAAAAGTTGTGATCCATTCCATGTATTTCAAAACAGAACCTAATAAAGTCAAAGATGAATAAAAGAGAAGAAAGAAAATTTGGGTTTACTGCAACAAAAAATGTTAAAATTAGACTCCACTCCCATGTCAGAATTCGTAAGCAAGCAGAGAAGACTGACATTTATACAGTGATTGCCAAGGGAGACTACCACACATTCCTATGAATAAAAGCAAACAGTAGTTCTTCTAAAAATAAAAATAAATAGACAACCTCTTTCTCTCCCAGAAAAGCATCCTACCTGAAGGAAGTATTGGAGACAGGCATGATTCACAAATATTCTCCTCTGGAAAAACAAAACAAAACAAACTTGTAACAGCTTTGTTAACAAACTCCATGTTTACTCTTTTATAAAGCAGGCATGAACATACTGCTGTTAAAGAAATGGAGCTTGGTCTTAAAGTATTCACTGAAGATGCCTAACAGCACCTATTAAAAATTGAAGAGCAATACTGAAGCAGCATTTCTATTAACAGCATAAGAAATGTTTAGATGTTCTGACTCTGATGATGGCAGAACTGCAGGAGTGAGGCTTTTTAGGGTCAGTGCTGCAGAGGCACTGAAAAGGCAAACTGAAAAAAAGGATCATAGGATGGGTACTTGATTTCTCTGCAGCATTTTGTAGTAGCAGCTCTGATCCTCTGTCCTTACTCCAGCTTTTGCCTCTTGGTATTAATATTTAGCTGGTGTGAATTACAGCACTGCCCACATGCACCATGAGCACCTTACAAAATACTATTTCTGAAAACTATCTTGTAGCTTTTGCCCTGGTTGCACATTATTGTTATCTGACTATCTGTGTTGGCACTGAACAGCACTTTCCACCTTTACAAACAAACTGCAGGACACAATATGTGGCTGGCTAATAAAAGACTGTTCAGGAGGAAAAGCTGCATGCTGGATCTTTTAGCTTCCGAGATGCAAGTGCTTCCTTTGCAAAGGGGAAAGCAGCTAGCATTCTACTACACTCTACAAATAGGGTATGATATTAAGGCTTTTGGGCAGTTTCCAAAATAGATCATCATATGGCTTGGCTCTATAAAACAAGCAAAAGACTTCAAAACCTTGACAGTCACCACATTTCCTCTGTACTCACCGTCTACCAGAACACCCCTCATCTGAGTTCGATGCATTTTCTTCAACAAAGAAAGAGAATCAGCAACAAGTATCTTCTTGCAACCCTCGCGCAGCAAGATCTGTTGTGCAAAGAACACAAAATACAGTGGTTGTTAAATAGATGGGCATATTAACTACCTTGACAAGACTCCACTAGGTTTGTGCTGCCATAGAGAGCACAAGGGACAATTTAACACTTGTCAAGCTATTCTAAAGGAGTGAAAGGAGGAAACTTCTGTTACCACCACATTTAAAAATCCACAAGATTAAAAAAAAGAAAAATCAACAAAGAACCCACTCCAAAAAAGCAAATTTTTTACAAATATTCTCCTGTAATAAATTATGATCTTCTTCCTATAAGCTTGTGTTCACAAAATACAATAGATAGGGATTTTTACAGTGTCCCTTAAAATCGCTTTCCAAACCATTTCAAAACTTCTTCCACCCATATCTTTCCTGTCTACTTTAGGAAAGGCATCTGATAATCATAAAACCTCAGTAAACACAGCAGCAGTCCAAATCTTTTCTTTTATTTTGTTCAAACATATTTCCTGCTGAGGTGTCATTTAGTAAGCAGTCCATGCAACTAATCAAAGATCCAGAGTTCATTCCTCTTTAGCAAAAGTCTCAGCCCTCTTTCTACTTATTTAATGTTTTCCATTAGACTGATGTGCCATTGACTGACAAGATCATGAAACAAAAAGGAGTACAAGGTGTCAAAATTATACATTCTTATTACACTTTAAGTAATGAAGCAAGTATGAAAATGTAAAAAACCCAAATAAGTGAAATTCTTCTTCTTCCTCCTAAACTGATGTTTGGAAATTCATTTTCCAAAACAACAACTCCTCTGAAAAGTGCTTTCAAAATAGGCTCTCAATCAATTTTAAGCTGACCAACTCTACCAAGAAAGTGCTAAAAAGAGGCAATGTCCATTCCTTTCTCCTGATTATTTGCATTACAGGAGATATTGTGCATTCTAAAATTCTCCAAGATGCAGCTTATGCAAATACCTAAAAAGAAATTTAATAACAGAGACTACAGACAGGTGAACGCTGTCCAAAACCCTATATTTTCACATACACATCCTGAAGTAATTAGGATGCACTGCCAAGAACGACATGCAGTTAAGATGGCGAATCTGAAATACATTAAAAAAAACCCCATAGAATAACACTTTAAACATTTCAAACCAGGCACAGCAGTGGGTAAATGACATTCTCCAGTATTAGACACATTGAGCAATAAAACATTTCAGAGCATCAGAAACCAAATGCAACTCAACAAGACAAACATTTTCATTTGTTATAATCTCAGGAACTATCTGACTATATTCTTCATCTTCCAACTTTATTCAAGAGAAACGGAGAATGATAAATTGTGTTTTAAATATAGAAAAATGTCACTAGTTTTGAAGACTTTACTATAAACTTTTATTTTTCAAGGAAAACACATCAGATTATCTTCAGAATGATTATTTGTCTGATTTGAAATATTCTTAATCAGAAAATTATATCCCAAAGATAGGTAAATAACTTAGAGCAGGTGAGGTCTTGTCTATACGCTGGAGTCTTTGCAGCCTAAGCAGATAAGAAATCCTACAAACATAAGTAAAAGGAACAAAGTAAACTTTGTTTACTTTTTAAATGAGAAGGGTAGAATAGCAATACAAGGGGAAGAAGTGAGCATAATACAAGATGCCACCCGCCCCTTTGTGCCTTCATGGTGTCTCAACAGCAGTTTATTCATGTTCAGGAGCAAAAGCCAACAATTTTTCCAGATGCTGCTCCAAGCAGCATTCATTAGTTTATCACTGGGGTCCATTAATTCATAACCTCTGTAATGAATGCATGGATGTGAATGCTCTGAGTGGATGAACCTCTGCTATCCATCAGAGTTACTGCAGGTTCAACTGAAGTTTAAACTAATAAGTCAACATACGAGTAAAATGGCTAATCTATAAAACCTAGAGGTAATGCAACTAAACAAATTGCTTTTATATTCTAAAGCTAGGGAAAAAATCTTAGAACGCCAAAATCTTTTGAAGTCCTCTAACAATTGTCATATAAGGGTGAGAAATTAGGTGTTTGTTTCTGAAATCAGGGAGGTATTTCAATCTCTTTTAAGCTGAAAAGACATCTATGTTTATACATTTGGAAAGTGTAATAGGCTCATAACTAACTCACAAGTGCACAAATAAGGCGATCATCCTATCAGACTTCTCTGTGAAATGTGTGATAGATACAATGCTTTTGAAACCTCGACCATGATCACATGATTTATTTAAGAAAGGCTCCCGCATTCCTCATTCATGAGTTAAGACCAGTGTGTAATCAGATCCCAGAAACTTAAACATTTGTGAACCTTTTTGTATTTTTTTCAATTTGTTTTCCAGATGACTGAATATAGAAGGCAAATACGAAGTTCAAGGGCACATTCCAGAAAGGCCTTTGTTAAGATCAAACCATTGTACAACTGCACAAAGAACTTGTATAAAAACATCAGCAGTAATAGTTTCACTGAAAAATATAATAGTTTGCATAGCAATACTACAATTTTCAAATAAGAGCATCACTGTCCTAATTGTGTCGACTAAGGGATTTGGGATTTTTTTTTTTAAGAATAACTACACTAGTGAACTTCTAATGGAAACGAAGTTCTGTCTAAGCCTCAGAGAATCAATGTTTACGTTGGAAACCAAATTCAAGTCACACGACCACTAACTTTTCAACTGTATGGATGTAAAGTTAAGTTTTGATTCTGTGTCTTTGATAATACTTTTAAAGGCAAGCAGTAAGGATGAAAACTATTAAAATTTTGTCAGGGTATCAATATGACTTGGCTCAATTTGGTTAGCCTGCCACAGATTGTAACTGTATTTAGTTATGTTGAGAACGTTGACTGAAGAATGGTGATTTATCTGCCATTAAATAAAAAAATGTGGTAGGAATGTGTCATTTCTAAAAAATAAGCAGGTTCCTCCTTGAGACAAAATATCTTCAGGAGCTTATAAATACAAAGGAAGCAGTTTGTGGTCTGCTTTATCCAAAAATTTATGACATTGAAGAACTAGATTTTGGGAGTTAGATATAAAATATAAAATAAAAGTTTTAGACTACACTCTCCTTGATATATATACTCCTGTTAAATTTCAGACAACTATAACTGTGTGTCTATATCTTCATAATTTTGTTGCCTATGAATGTCACTGTATAGTAACACTAAAAGCAGAATGATTTCAGCAGTAAATAAACTTTCATCACTACAACAAATCAATTATCCACTATGTTTTCAAAACATTAACTGAGATGATGACAAAGAGAAAACTTTATAATAAATGATTCTCAGGAGGGAAAAACCAAACACAACCATTCACTTGAAGTATTAATCTAATTTCAGAAAACCACTTAAATTAGTACTTAAATCTTTTCTTGTTTAGTAAAACTACTTAAGTGGCTCCTCAGCTTTAAGTTTACAGCAGAACTGCATTTCCTGAAGCTGGAAAATAAAAATGGGTATTCTCCAAGAATAATAAGGCAGCTTAATAGATCTCTACTCACAAAACAGAGCTGCAACATCAGAGCAAAGGTAAATTAGCAGTACTCAATTGAAGTTGTAGCCTAAGAATGAAGTCTCGTGAAATCTACATTTTATTTTTAGCCAACGGAATACCTAATCCTGTCTTAGTGCCACGTGTGGTTGGTGGCAAACAGACTAATCCCTTTTCAAAGGTAAAAGTTACTCGCCCAACTTCAAAGCTGAAGTGAGCTTAAAGTAGCACATACAACACTTGCAGTAGTTTGTCTAATGGGTGGCAATTTGTTAAAATGAAGCAATGAGTCTGCGATATGCCAACATTAACAGAAATTTAAATTATTCAGGGAAGATCCCAGATTAAAAAAAAAAAAAAAACCAACAATTTTTTTTTACATTAGTAGACTTCCTGGCTGGATTCGCTAATGCACACTGTAAGCCACATATGGCATGCTTTGGCAGCCACTCAATTTGATTCAGTTGGTTTTGATGGGACCTAAAAAATTGTTTTCAAAAAGATAAGTCTGTCAACGATGCTGCTTTTTAGCTCCTACCCATATTTTAAATCACATCTAATATAAAGTTTACTGCTATGGAAATTTTGGTGCATAACAGGAAATTTGCATCTACATACTTCCATAAGCATAAAACAATCTTATCAGCGGTTGGAAAAGGAGGCCACAATTAAATAATATAACAGCACAGCTGTAGTGCCTTTTTGAGACTCAATGCTCTGAAAAGATCAGCACAGTTTTTGTTTTAGGTAGTGACTTACAAGCCAAGCAACAGGTTCTAACTTCACTTGTATGCTTCCTTTGTGGATTTGGCACAAGATTTTCTTTTTTGCCTTTGAAAACAGTAACAATAAAATTTAACTGCATACAGCGCTTGAGATCTGAAGAGATAAAATTACAGAAAGTCCTTGCCAATGAAATCTGGATTTCTGCATGAGTTCAAGGTGTCTGGTACGTTAGGTGATACAAATCAGGAAGTTTTTTACCAAAATCCAAAGAGCTGTGCCAGGCCAGAATAAAGGACACAGACTTCTCACCCTGAAACTACAAAGTATGATGTGAAGGTGTAACCAAGTGTCACACAAACATACCAAAGCTAGCTTTCAAACAGCTAGTTTGAAGCAGCAGTGACGAAGCTACGGCAGAATTGCCCTCAGCAATGACTGACATTTACTTGAGGTCCCAGCCACATCCTGAAACAAATGGAGAATGCACAAACAGTCCCACTATAAAAAATTGAGCTTGCCAATCTAAGGCTACTTAGGTGAGTGCGCAAAAGCTGTGATCACATCTCTAAATCTCAGTGTAGACACACCATCTGTTCATAAACAGTGCATTTTACATTGCCTGTAACACTTCAGGAACAGCCTTATTTTAAGCTATGGCTTACATTTCTCTTAAGAAAAACAGTCCCCATTTTTTTCTATTACATTTTTTTTCTGTTGCACAAGCAAGCTAAGCACAAATTACATTAAGGTTCCCTAATTTCCGTTACTCCTACAGATCTAAATTTTAGCTCTAGAGCTATCCAAATCTACTTCAAAATGAATTAATTTGAAATGCATGAAGCATTTCAATGCTAACAGCAAATAATTTTAGATATCGCTCTGAAGGTTAAATACATCCTTTTAATCCCAAAGTAATTTTGTTAAAAGGTATTTGAAGACAAAATGATTCTTCTCTCCCCAAAACGTGACCACATGATGTCATCAGCTATGTCTGAAGCCACTCAATATACTTTGCATACGTGTAAAGCTGCAGCTATGTACACAGCACTTTCTCAGTCTGTCTACAGACACTCAAAAAAATTACTTTAGATTTCAATGGAATGCAGGAACCAGAGGATCAGCAGTGCAAGCAGCAGGGTACTGGCAGCAGCAAGATTAACATGCAACTGTTTAAATGCACCATGCTATTTAGTATTATTTTGGAAGGATATTAGTATCTCATGAAGTCAATTAAAAACTGGAAGTATTACAACATGCATTATAAGCAAACATGTAGCTGTTTATCTGAGGCTCCTCTTTGCACATAACAAGTATCAAGAGAATAAGGCACATAAAACGCTTCTTTGAATTACTGAAAGTCATAATTTAAAGCCCATATGATAATAAAATAAAGGAAAAACTTTGGATGGGCTTAAACCCTGACTTTTTAAAAGGCTTTCTGACATCGCTGAACACTAGCATATACAGACTTTATCTGGCCTGGTAAGAGACCAGCTGCGACCTTACTGAAAACTGTCAAGCCCATCTATTTGCTGCAGGTGTCCAAAGACTAATAGCAAGTGGGAAAAAAATGTTCATGAGCTTCCGAAAATTGGAGTTTCAGCTGCTTGCTAGGCTATGTTTTCTTGGACCCCACATACACACACCAGAGGCATTCTAACCACTTTGTATGCAATGTCTCTCAGTAGTAAGGCGCAGAGCAGTGTTCAATACAACTCAAGTTTGGGTCTCCTCTGGTAGAACAGAGCTTTTAAGTATGCAATGAAACTCCCTTTGTTGTTACTTTCAGGAACATAGAGGGATACACTGCTGCTAAATTCTTACAAACATGCATCAGTAACCAGCCATGTAGGGAACCGCACATATCTGTATAATTATGCTAGGATATGAACTCTCATAATCCAATAAGCAGTGCTTTTTTTTTTTTTTTTGTGCATAGATAGCAACACATTCTGCAAAAGAGACATGAATTTGCTTTTAAAAGTTTACCTTTATTTAGTACGACACTTTACATTCAGCTGTAATAAATACCTGGTGAATGTTTTAGCGAGTGAACACCATGTTCTGCCTCCTCATATATGAAACAGAATGAAAAGAGCTGGTCATAAGATTTTCCAACACTGGACAGTTGGGCAGTATAAAACAGTCTGAATCACCCAAGATCCTTCCAGTTCTACTCACCCACCAGGCTTATGACAGCATGAGAGAGATTTAGAAGTGCTAGAAGCCATCAAGAGAAGAGGCTATTTGTCTTGACAAATTTCTACCTTTTACTCATAGTATTGTACCAACTTACAGCGTCAATGACAAGATGTCTGAACAAAATCAACAAACCTTCATGTCAGCCATCCCTTGTGCTGTTTAGTAGCAAAGTGATTTTGCTGTCTCTCTGAAAATGAGTATCACAGGAAGAATGCAACATTTACCTGCAAGTTGTAGTCCTGAAGAATTTTCACTAGCGAATCTCTCAAATTAGGAATCTCCATGCCTTCCTTAATGCGGTGGATCAGAAGAATGGGATCCACATGGGTTCCAATATTGTTCAACAAACCAGTAATAAAAGCTGCGAAAATCAACAGGCAAGGAAATTAAGAAAACCAAAATCCAGCAAAATACCTGATTATGGGATGCTTTGGTGTCAAGCTACGGGCCTTGGCTGATTCTGTGACAGTTTGCCACTAAGAGATAACAATAAGCCTCTTTATATAGCCTTCTTATATCTCTTGCAACTCTATTTACTCCTATACAGGCCCTTGGGTAAGAGAAGATACAGTTTGGCAATTCATAGATCTTCTAGGATATGTAGAAAAGGGGTAACAGAGTATCCATCACAGAGCCACAAGTAAATAATGCAATTCAAGTCAATAGAAGGGCACTCAAGCAAACAGAGCCACAAAATTAACTGCATGATGCCACTATTCCATTTCCAGTTTCAGGGTTTATAAACAAATTTTCAAGCATTTAGCCTAACTGGGATGTTTTCCTAAAGGCTGGTGAGAGTGACACAAAAAATTCTTTAGCTTTTTGAATTGCACCTGGCTAAAAAAAATGCTAGAACCTCAAAGACGTATGCCTTCTTCAACCCTCAAGACTGAGCAATATCATGGGAGTTAGTTGCTCTGCATATGCGCAGCTGGACCTGAAAGAATTCTACATGCTTTGAATCCCATCTGCTATAAAGACGACGCTGGCTGTAGCATCTTCTTTAGTGATTAAATACATTGAAGTACGGGTAACTTGAGAATGCCATTCTTCTAAAGGAATAACAGATTTTGGTTGTTTCTTCCTGTCAGAATTAGTGGCCAAGAGATTAAAAGACATGTATTTTGACACTAATTCCACAGGATATTAAATCCTTTGGAAAAGAGATCCCAAGAGAAACTTGAAAGCCTTGATTTAAAGCTGCCAAAGAAGTTGCAAAACTAATGGAGTAGATAGTTAAAAAAATCTCTACTTTCTCAGTCATATGAAATTCTCTGATCTGCCTCCTGAACAAAACTGATGTTACTTATGAGACTGACAGTTTCGGATCCCATCTAAACTTTAAACTTGAGTAGCTCTTCATATAATGGATGAAAGGCAAAATGCAGTCATTCAGAGCCTACCTTTGTGGCACAGAAACAAAACTAATTACTTATTCTGCTGAGAGGCAGAAAGGCATAGGTTCTTCAATTTCAGAATTTTAAAGGGAAGCAACTGCAATAAGCACACTATACAGCATCCTCATCACGCCTGCAGACTCTGTTTTGAGGCTGTCTAAAACTAAAGCTTCATTCAGCCAAATTAAGATTATCATTCTCCCTTTAATTCGTCATTAAGGACATAACTACGCAAAGCTTAGTCACATGTTAAATCCCTCAGTACTCATTCTGTAGCATGCCCACTGGAAATTTATATGCACAGTAGGACAGCTATGTTGTGCTCCACAAACCTGAACACCTGCCTAGCCATCCATAAACACATTCTGTAACACACATGGGGATAATTCAATCCTTTAATTGCAACAGAATTCCACAAAAAATACACATACAAGGCTTCTGAGAAACTATCCTGCTTACGTGGTTTGTCAATGGAATATAAAATGAGGTCTTCCCAAAGTTCTCCATCATCTTGTTCCTTGGCAAATTCAATAGCTTTATCTACATCTTGCAATTCTTCCATAATCATCTTCAAGGCACTACGGCTATTTCCCATTCTGCCTAAAAGAAAAAAATAAGTAAAGAGATTATAAATCCTAAAAGTTTATAGATACTCAGTGTCTTAAGGAGCTCTTTCAATATGAATTTTGCAAGTGTGAAGTTGCCTCAGATGAATTCAACCAAGACCAAATCTAATCTACTTGAATGTAGGAATGCAAATCCCAGAGCAACTGGTATAACCTGAACACGTGCTTGGAGCACTTTGCTGGACTGGGACCAGGAGCCTTTCTTGAGGATATGCTGGTCATATTAGGGGTTCTGAACTGCAGCAACATCTTATGTAAGGGGAGTGTGTATATGTGTATGTATTTAAAATATGACATGAAACTCACTTTTAAAGCCCTCATGGACACTCTTAATTTGCAGTAAGCAGAGCACAGTTTACACCCAAGGAAAATTACAGGAAGACTAAAGAAATCATAGAAACATTGAACTACTCTTCAAATAAACCTGCAAGCTATTACTACTCTACTCTGAAACAGTTCACAAAACATTTTTCTTACTAAAACAAAGAATAACTAAAACCACTTTCTATCTCATTCATGACTAATACGTGAACATAAATAAAAATCTTAGTCTTACAATGCTTCCCATTCAGAGGTAAATTCCTTGGCCTGCTGAGGGACTTAATTTACAATTAATTTTACTAAAAATAAAAAAGAAAAAAAAAGAAAAAAAAGAAAAAAGAAGAAATAAAAGGAAAAAAAGAAAAAAAAAAGAGGCAACATAAGCAAATCTTCCACCCCAACAAAATATAATATTCTGAGATGTATTCTGAATAAAACTTTTATTTCCCCTCTCTCTTCAAACTGATAGTATTACTCTTCTCTTGATGGCTGTCTGAAAAATATCCCCCTACCCTAACCTGTACCTCACAGCCCTACAAAACCTCCAAACCCACAGGAAAATACTGAATCAGAAATGCAGTAACACAATATCTGGAGTTAAGATATCACTTGCATAACTCCAGTGCTTTTTTTTTTTTTTATTTCTAAATCACGTTATTTGGTCCTAGTGACTGTGTACCAACTTTGGCTCTGGGAAAGTGTGTTAAACAACATCAGACAATATATCATATATTTTCACAGCATGAACTCTGACAAGATTAAAAGCATGTTGTAATTTATCACACTGAGTGTTACTTACTCAGAAGGTAGACTGTTTCTTCCACAAAGTTCCTCTGTTGGCAGATCTCAAGAGCCTTGAATTTAAGGGAAGGAAGGAGGGAAAGAGAATACAGGGAACCATGTAACATGATATTGATCACAAATGCTGCAAGAGGCTTGAAGACACTTTTCCATGGCGTTGCATTACTCATTTTGACAGGAATACAGCTCCATTAATAGGCACTGTCAGGTCTTCTGGGATTAATTAAGAGGCAAAATTCTATGACTTTGTTTTTTATTTTTGTACAAGATTAAATAAGTCTGGGGATAGAACAGGTATTTCAGTTTGGATCATGCCAATCTCTACCCTTAAAATCTACTGGCAACTTCTTTCTCCCGCTTTAAAAAGTTGGTTAATCTGCTGCCAAGACTTGATTCCTGTGGGTGGGCTTACAAGGTCTCTAGTAACGGAGGTCTAATTGACATTCATTCATAAAGGCAGCATGTAGATCTCCTTGGGGTGAACAATTATATTGAGAGGTAAAGAGTGCCCTCCAAATTTTATAACAGTGACCTCTAAGAGGACAAGAAAAAAATAATCCAAACCAAGTATGAAAGAACGAGGAGGAAACATTTCTTGTAAATTTACTTTAAAGACTCAAAGGCTACATATCATGAGGAGTTACTGAATCTGTGTGTAGTTGATAAACACCGAGCAAAATTACTGAATTGATTACCAGTAAGTTTTTAGTAACAGAAGACTGGCAGGGCTGGTACGCCATAAACAATGCCATGCCTGTTTTCAATTTGGAAGCAGAAAGCAAACTCAAGATTCATGGCACTCCTGTGAAGAAAACAGTTCACCTATGAAGATTTTCACCCTTGGAAATCAAAACTATAAATGCATAAGATACAACTACAGCTAAAGGTGTAGGCAGGAATTAACTTTTCCTTCCATTCTCAAATCATTTCTGATGGGTTACTATGGAGATTAGAGATATGGACAATGAATTTCTGGGTAGAGATAAGTAACCAAATACTTCAGGGGAATGAAGGCATGCATAATCCAAATGAAATATAAACACAGCTGACAGCCTTTTTTCTCTCCACTTACAAGTTAAACTAAAAAGCACCAGGTATTCAGTATCTCTGGATGTTGCACATTTACTGACTGTCATGCTCCCTCTAGAGGAAAAAACGGAACATTCATTCCTCTTTCAGTTCATATAAAACATTTGCTAAACTGCACTTGAATTAAAAGTGGCCTACTTTTAAAGAACAAGAAATATTTCTTCCTGTCAGGTTTATAATTTCCTTAAAGCAATAATAAGGATGAATTTGTTCAAATATTTATTCAAATTTATACACTGCACTGGAATGTGCCTAACAGGAACTGAAAATACTGGTACCTGGGAAATTCTTGGTCCCCTTTTATTTCCTTAGAACAAAGATTTGCACATGGCAAAAAGTGTTATTATGTGATAAGTATGGTAAGAAATATAATTACAGAAGTAGAAGTGACAGTAAATTCAACTAAGTTTTATAAAGTGTTGGTATTTTTCCTATCTTGCTTAGCTTCCTACTGAAACACATTAACATTTTCCCACGGATGGAATGACACTTTTTCTAATGTCCTTTTCTCTCATTTTGGTGATTATTGGCACCACACCTTCCAAAAGCTCATGGCTCTCTGACATATTCTTGCTCACAGCCTATAACTTCTGCAAAGCAGCGCCAGCAATGGGTTTGCATCATTTATATAAAGCACTTTTCTACACTGCCCATCACTGAACACAGGCAGCACGATCTGCAATAACTAAAGCTAATTTGCAGGGCAGGTATGATTTTGTAGATTAAGCCATGATCACACAAATAGTAAGGCAATACTAAGAGAGAATCAGAGAGTTAAAACCAAATAAGCCACCATGGTAGAAAAAAATCTCTGGCTGGAAACCTCTCAGGCTCATTGCCTAAAAAAGACCGCTGAGACAACCCAGTTTCATGTGACAATTCCAACAAAGACCAAGTCTGCAACCCCAACAAAGTATTTCCCGGAGTTTCCTGCTGTTGCACAAAAATGTTGACAAATGCATGCAAAATAAGAGAGGTGCCAGGAACAATACTAGTTCTCTGCAGAATGTCAGCCATGTAAAATGCAATATTCAATATTACATTTAAAACTACTCCATTAGTGTCATCATGTAATTGCATACAAAGAAGCATCCTTTCACAGTCTGCTCTACTTGGTCACTAAAACAACAAATACAAATAATAAAACACTGACCTAACTAAAGAGAAAAACTTAAAATTTCCATGTGATTCACTTTAAGTCAATCAAGGGAAAACCCCAAGGCTGCCCTTTATTTATTTATTATTTTTTTAACAAGGAAGTGAAAGGTAACAAAAAGGTCAAAGAAAGTGGAAATAAGGTCCTCTGTAAAACCCCAAATACACTAGCAGAAGTACAAAGACAAAATACTTCTAGCTTTGCTAGTTGAGTAACCGTTATGTCGTGTATATTATTTGAAAATAATTTAGGACCTTAGAATACAAAGCTAGAAAAACTCCGGTTACAGCTACTCGTGGTTCAAGATCTAACAGTGACAAGTCCCAGATTAGGCAACATAATGTTGATTTCCTGCAACAACCACCTGCTGTTCAGTCAGACACTGATATGTCAATATGCTGTAGGTATGCATCAAATGTGAATTCAGAACTTCTGCAGTAGAAATCCCCACAGATTCCTGCCCCGTGAGCTGAGAGGAAGGTCTCAGTTGCCAGCCAGCTCTGCAAACCAAACTTCTGCAGGTGGTCACAAACTCGAAGGTTCTCTCTTTTTGGCAGTAGAGGGCAGTACCAGATATGGTTACAATTTCATAACCATACAAGCTACAGTCATAAAAATCGAGGACCTGTCATTAGATTTTGGGTGCTTACCTTCTCTAGTGGACAGTGCGTGCTGTCTCTGAGAAACGGTAGTAAATTTGGACGATCGTATTCAGCATAAAGGCTGATCTGTTTCTCATGATATCGCTGGCCTTTATGGTGGTCTCTTTTGAAAAGCTTGTGCAAATACTAGGGAACAAAAAAGAGCATATAAACTCAAATACACTTAGACGCTATTATTCATTATTCACTAAAAAAAAGCCCTAATTGTCTCAGGAATGTGCTGACACATACTAAAAGGCATAGAGATTAAATTCTGATACAAAAGATTAACTTTACATTTTTCTGAAGTACCGTCATCACAGCAATCTCCAAAACCAGCTCTGTAAAACAGTTTTTCAGCAACGCTTAAGTAACTGCCCTTTAACTTTAAAGGAAAGTATTGGATTTTGAATTTTATGAAAACTTTGGAAAAAGATATCAAATAAAACATTCTGGTTTACCTATATATGCTTGAACACTGTAGATAACTATAGATCAAATTTTACCACATGAAATGTTTAAACCAAAACACTGTCAAAGTATAGATACCGTGGCAAAGCTCCTTCCTCCTCTTCCTAGAGGAGCACAGAAAAGCCTTAAGAATAATCATGAGGGTCACTTTTATTCAAAGGGAAGGAGGCTTCACACTTTGAAAGTGGTGCATCCCTTCCATAAACTGACAGTCAGTCACCTTTACAAAGTTCTTGGTCTGTGGGCTGCACACTTCACAAAGCTGTTTCCTATAATCAGATCTCTAACACACAAACCTGCTCTCCACCAGATCGATGCCCTGAGCTTCACCTGTACACAGCAGCAAGTTAAACTTCCCCCTCTAATAGAGCCCAAGTCCATGGTTACACGTTATGTATTCCAATGACAGACATCCAAAGAGATGCTTTTGGAATAGCAATGTGGAGCCACAGCCTCAGTGATATTGTAATTCTGCACAACCAGAACAATCCTGCAGCATATGGAAGTTATAGCTCTAGAAAGACAAGCAGTTCACTATCTCTGTGGATTGGCAAAACATGCTTCTGAGCTGCACCCACCATCCAAGCCCATTTTTGTGTAGAGAAAGAGGAGGTACACAAGCAAGAAATAATTGACCAGAGAAGACAAGTGTCTGCAATGCCATAAGGAGCACCTGATGGTACATTAACAAGTAAGCAGTATGTTTTCAAGTTCTCACAGCAACACATTTTACTTTTATATCACTACTGCAAAAATGCTTTGGTCATGTTAGAATCACAGAAAGGTTTGAGTTGGAAGTGACCTTAAAGATCATATATTTCCTGCCACCCCCTGCCACGTTAAAAAATGGATTAGCAAAAGTAGCCACGTTGGCTCTGATGATTTATAACATTTTAGTGTCATGTTCACTTTGACAGGATAAACACATCTGTAAAGTGTGTGCCCAGCAAAGAGTTTATTCAGCTCAACCTGCAACCAAGAGATTACAGAAATATTTACCACATGCTGTAGCTCAGGCCTGTTTTCTAATTCTTCAACAACTCTGTCAATCTAAAAGAAAACAAATAAAATCCAACAGATTAGCAAACCTGTGATGAACATCACATTTACAGGACTGAAAGGACAGACAATACAAGGAAGCATTGGACTGTCATGTCACGAATTTGTTATACTCACAGAAATTTTATCTTCGTTATCCAAAAGCATGTCTACTGCTTTCTAAAATAAAGAAAGAGAAGACAGGTAAGAAACAGGTACACACATTTTCTCACACTCTTTATAGTATTATGCTTGTTCACTGATGTGTATCAGACATATATTGCAGAACTACTCTTTTCAACAACAGTAATTCAGAGAGCAGTTCGCATAACATCAGCATGTCTTGATAGCACAGCGTTACAAGAGAACACATCATGTATTCTTCCAGAATACTTTTCTTAAGTTTCCATGCTAATAGCAATCAATACTGCGCACTTATATTGCAGGTGAATTATGCCCATTGAATTGTGGGTCACAGAAAGCCACTGTCAAATGATGTAGAAATACTACTTGTCCCATTGCAAAAGGGAACTGCAGGGTGATGAATATATAGGGAACACATCACTCAACTTGCCTTACAACTGGATTCCTACAAACTATCTGCAGACTGATATAACACAAGCAGACAAGATCTTGTAAGCAGAGTAGCCACTGGGATTCTGGCTCTGCTTCCTCTTAGGAGAGCAAACTTCTCTTCACATTAAAAAAAACACAAAACCAGATTCCTGACACAATTTACTCAATTCAATAAAAATTCTTCCCCTCCCCCAGTTTAGAATGGGCATACCAGTGCTTAAACAAACAGTGCACTGAAAGAGCGGGTGTACTTGATTTCCCTCCCAAGAATCACACCAAAATTCATTTGCTGATATTTAATAGCCAGCTGGGAAGAAAGAAGACTGAATTCAGCCAAAACACATACTTCCTTTTTTTCTTTTAATTTAGGTTAATAACCTTGAAATCTTTCAGAAGCAAAACAATTTGTGAGCACAGGTTGTGTTTCCCTCAATTCTTCCTCTAATGAGGGGAGACTTTGGAAGAAAGAGAATGGCCCAGAATATCAAGACCTGACTCCAGGACTGATGCTTCCACCAAAAGTTTGGGTTTTTAAAACCATTGGAGAGCCTTCACGAGAGAAGGGATGCTGGGATTCACCAGTCCAAACAGGCAAAGCCTGTCTTTGGTTGTAAGGTGGCAGGACTGATGAAGAGAGCTTTAAGCTAGAATCGATGGGTTAAGGGGATACCAAAAGGATTGCAGTAGGTGAGCCAAGTGTTGGCATGGCATCCTCTGAGGGTGGTAATGCTCGTGGAAACACTTAAACTGCTCCTGGGAGCATGGAGAACTCAGGAGCACATCTGAAATGCTTGTGCATGCCCCCCTGCACTGTGTAAGAAACAAACAGGATTAACTGGAAGCTTTAGTGAGTTCACAGAGCTACTATGTCCCTAGTATTAGTAAGACCTGGTGGAATGAGTGCCATGACTGAAGTGCTGGAGGGCTAAAGGTTGTTCAGGAGTGACAGGCAGGGCAGGTGAGGTGGAAGCATCTCACTGTACATAAGGGAGAGGTTTGATTGTACAACCCTTACAGTTGGTAGTGATATGGTTGAGAGCCTTTGGTTGAGGATTCGGGGGCTGAAAAACAAAGGAGATGTTGTAGTGGGTGTCTACTATAGATTGCCCAGCCAGGATGTAAGCACTAATGCATTATTTGACAGGCAATTAGGAAAAAACTTCTGGATTGGTAGCCCTTGTCCTTACAGGAGATATCAACCTCCTAGACATGAACTGGGAATATCATACTGCTGTAACAAGGAAGTCTTGGAAATACATGAAGTTTGTTGGGGATAATTTCTTGTCACAGGTACTCAGTGAGGCAACCAGGAAAGATGACCTCCTTGACTTGCTGTTTATTAATAGAGAAGGACTCATGAGGGATGTGACGGTAGGTGGCTGCCTTGGCCACAGCGATCATTAAATGGTTGAGTTTAAAATTTTTAGTGTAATAAGAAAAAAGAACAGCAGAGTTGCTATCCTGTACTTCAGAAGAACAAACTTTAAGATGTTCAGGGAGCTATTTAGCAAAGGACCCTGGGAATCTGCTTAGAAATCCATGAGTGCCAGTCAGTGTTCAACAACCTTCATTTAGAAGCACAGGAAGCAGGCAACTCCACTGTGTCCTAAGTCAAGGAAAAGGGGCAGAAGACCAGCTTGGCTGAACAGTGAACTCCACTTGTAAGTCAGGAGGAAAAAGAAATTGTATGATCACTGGAAGCAAAGTCAAGCTTCGCAAGAAGAGTATAGAGCTGTGGTTTGTGTATACAGGGAGAAAACACAAAAGACCAGCTCATTTAAGGGTGGAAACTGGCCAGTGTTGTTTCGGACAACACGAAGGGCTTTCCTAAATATGTTAATAATTTCTAATATGTTAATAGCAAGAGGAGATATAAAAAAACATTGGATTGATACCTGTTGAATATGGTCAACTACTAATAGGGATGTGAAAAAGCAGAGGCATCCAAAGCATTTTTTGCATTAGTCTTCAATAATATTGACACATCTTGTGCTGCCTGCTCCCCTGAGTTGGAGGATGATGAGAGTGGAAACAGTGACTTTCCATTTGTGGACACTGTAATTGTAAAGGACCAGCTGAATGTCCACAAGTCCATGTGGCCTGATAGGATTCATCCCAAAGTACTGAAAGAGCTAGCAGATATTATGGCTGGACTCCTCTCAATCATCTACCAACGGTCTTGGGAGTCTGGAGAGGTTCTTTGCTGACTGGAAGCCAGTCAACATTATTCTAATCTTCAAAAAGCTCATGAGGGAAGACCCAGGCAAGATGCGTTAATCTATTTAATACAATACCTAGAAAAATTATGGAGATCATACCTGGTAGTATTAAAAGACTAATGCAATCATCAGCCACAGTCAACAAAGGCTCACAAAGCGAAAGTCCCGTTTAACCAATTTAATGTCCTTCTATACTAAGGTCACCCATCCAGTGGATGTAGGGAAGGTGGTGGTTATAGTTCCTCTGGATTTTATTAAGGCTTTTGATATTGTCCTTCAGAACACCCTGGATAGGTTGTCCAGCTGTGCAATGACAAGGTACACGGTGTGCTGGGTGAAGATCTGGCTGAAGGGCAGAGCACAAAGGATTGTAGAGAATGGGGCTACATCTGGCTGGTGGCCAGTCACCAATGGTGTTGCTCAGGGTTCAATTCTAGGGCCAGTTCTGCGGTATATATTTATCAACAATCTGTATTCTGGATGCATGGGGCGCATGTTTGCTGGTGACACTATACTAGAAACTGCAGTTGACTCCTTTGACGGACAAGAGGCCTTGCAGAGGGATTGGGACAGATTGGAGCATTGGACTATGAGTAATAGGATGAAACTGAACGAGTTGAAATGCTGGATTCTGTGCCTAGGAAAGAGTAATCCTGGACACAAGCCTAAACTGGAAAAGGAGTGACAGGAAAGCAGCCCTGCTGAAAGGCCTCTGGGGGTGCTGGTTTACAGGAGGCACAACAGGAGTCAGCAGTGTGCAAGGGCAGCCAAAAAGGGCAACCTGCATCCTGGGGTTTAAACACAACATAACCAGCCGGTCAAATGAGGTGATTATCATGCTGTATTTAGCATTGGTGCAGCCTTGCCTTGAGTATTTTACAGTTCTAGGCCCCACTATTCAAAAAGGATGTTAAGGTCCTTGAATGCATTCTGAGAAGGGCACCAACACTGGGGAAGGGCTGGAAGGCGTGTCCTCTGAGAACCTGCTGAGGACATGGGGTTTGTGTAGTTTGGAGAGAAGGAAGCTGAGGAGTGACCTCACCATTCTCTGCAGTTTCCTGAGCAGGGGCAAGGGAGAGGGAGGTGCTGATCTCTTCTCCCTTAGATCCAGAGCCAGATTGTGCAGGAATGGCTCAAAGCTGTGCCAAGGGATGTCCAGATGGGATGCTAGGAAGCATTTCTTAACTGAGGGAGTGGTCAAAACATTAGAACAGGCTTCCTGAAGAGATGTTTGATGCTTCAAGCCTGTCACTGTTTAAGAGGCATTTGGACAATGCCCTTAAAACCATGCTTTAACATGGTTAGCCCCGAGTTGGTCAAGCAGTTGGACTAGATGGTCATCATAGGTCCCTTCCGACTGAAAGTCTGGTCTAGTCTAGTCTATTAATTCACTGCAGCAAAAGAAAAGTGGCATGTACATTGAACATATGCCTCACAATAAATGTACTGCTTCCTTTATTTGGCTTATTAATAACACTATTTGATTAGAAATGAAGAAGTAATATGGTGAAAGTCTACTTGAGAATCACAACAATGATCTCTGATTTGGCACTGTAAGTGATACTCAAATTGAAACACAAAGGAAAAAGATCATCCTTGAGCCGATCATTTTGCAGTCTAGGCAAATATGTTCTTCCTTACCTCAGAATGTATGCATAAACAACAAACACACTCTGCCTCAATGCTGTCTGTAGCTCATTTAATTTTAATCTGCTAAAATATCTCTAGTGGAAAGCGAATATAAATCATTAAGATCACCATACCTCTGAATCAAAATCCATGAGCAGAACAATCTTGTCTCTGATAGAACTGAAAAGATTGTGCTTGTGGATCAACTGGAAGACGTCCTTATGCCTCAGAGTTAAGTAAATTTCTAGGGCTCTGCCATAGCGCTGGTCATAAGTATACCTGATAAAATATGATATAATACATGTGATCGTAGATATTGAAGTGTAGGAAAATTACCTATGTGGGAAAAATTATACTCTAGGATGTAAAGCCTGTTAGGATGTTACTTGATTTCATGAACATCTAAATGGCTGTGGTGGTGATTCACTTGTGGTAAAAGGAAATAAAACACTGGGCAACTCTGTTTATTTACATCAGTCATTGCATTTGTGTTCTGACCTCTGGTTCTCTGCATTTTCATTTTCCCATTTTCAAACGACAGGGGAAGCCACACAAAATGCTAGCTTTTCTATTTTTGGAAACTAATTGGAACTGTCTTCAGAGATTAAAAAAAACATTGTTCTCTTAAAATTTTGGGACAGACTGTAACATAGCAATAAACAGTAGCTCTGCTTTTTCAAAGCAGCAGTATGGAAAGAACTTAACACAGGAATCAGGCTGAGAAAACCAAAAGAGCTTTACGTCTGCATGAAGTAGCCTAGAACCAGATCAGTTCTGGCACATTCTCCAGTCAAATAAGTCCAGACAGACAGTAAACCTAAAAATACTACTTTTGAAATAGTGGGGGAAACCCAACATTTTGTTTTCCTGTGGGTAATTCTGAAATGCATACTTCACAAAAGAGGCTTCCTCTGACAGCATAAAGAGGAAAGCTAGCTGTTTGCTTTGTAAAGAGGAGCAGCAAATCCGGTCTTATACTAAAATCTCTGCTTTCACAATCAGCATACACTTCATAAGAAAGGGAAAAGAATGGCCAAGCTGTGCAGTCAGTAGAGAGGAAAGCAGAGAAATCCAATACTCTGTAAAATGCTGCAAAGAATATATTTCTGTTAAGAGAGTAAGGCAAATATTTATAAACTATATTACACTATTTCAAGCTTACTTTTTGTAACAGGAGATTAAAGTTGTACTCACAATTCTGCAAGTGTCTGTAGCAAAGTCCTGTTCTGTGGATCTTTCTTCAAGTGATCCACTACAGCTTGAACTATGATTGTGTTGTTGTAGAGATCTCCAGGCCACTCTTTTATCAGGGTTGCAAACCCCTAAAAGTATAAGAGATTGTAACAGAAATTGAAAGAACTGCCTAAGGAATGTTGCAAAACTTCAAAGCTTTGGCTAAGCCTCTGAGATGATACCTGCTGTGCTTCACCTCTAAGACACTTTCATGTGCCCGCAAACATAAAGAACATGGATTTTCCTTCTTAAGGCCATGTTATATCAATATTCATGAAGCACTCTTTCAGGTGCTGTAGGCTTTGTGCAGCACCTCAGCCACTTGTGCTACATTAAACAAACTAAAATATAACAGTATTTATAATCAGTAAGTGATCTCATGGTACCTGTGTGCTCTGAAGAACATTCTACCTATTCTATTAAAATCCAAACCCAAATTCACCTTCTTAATCTTTTCATTATCACTAAATTGTACATTGAAAATCTGTTGGAATACAACAGAAAACTCGCTATCACAATTCCATATTGCTATAGGTGTTTTGCTGGCAGTAATTATTACACAGGGGCACATCAGGCTGCAGTACCTCATAGTCACTCTCCAAAAACTCATGTAGGACCATTTCATAGATCAGAGGTTTCAAAACTGGATCCCGTCTGGGCAAGTAACGACTAATTGCCTATAGGAACAAAGAGAATAAAGCGTCAGAAGCGTAAAGACATATAATATCCTAGTACACTAGTGATAGAAAGAATTGTTGTGAAACGAAAAAAACAAAGCTACGTGCAAAATATGGTTCTTGATAAACACTGCAAGCACAGTATATTTGTATTTGTAACAGTATCCTAAAGTTATTTACGTTAAGATTGCACACATTGAAATTCTATTTCTTATCTGAAAGAATTTTCATTAGAAAGACAGTGGTAAGATACTAGTTAGAAAGGCAGAATCCACCAGTGCTCTTAGATCTCTAAGACTGAATATTTACTGCTAGTCGTTTAGAAAAAAAAAACCACAAAAGACCCCTGAGAAGAAGAAAGTTTTCAAAATCCATTTTCCAGTTTTCATCTTGTATGTTGTGAAAAGGTATAAGCATTCATTAGCTGAAAAATGTGTTCTTTTGATTTATGACTTACTGTGAATTCACTACAATTTATGAAGAATTCTGCTTTGCCAATTATTTTTATATATCCAAATGAAAATTAATTTGAAAATTCATCTCTCCATGAAAAGGGTGAAGGCATGTGATCTGTTGCTCTATACGAGGCATTAAGGAACCAGATTCTGGCAGGCAGGAGATGAGAACCTGCCAGACTCAATCCGCTCATACTCTGGAATTTCATCACAGCATCTTATTAACACTATTATTCCAAGCAACTAGAGGTCAAAGTTACTACTGCCTGCCAAAATAAACTCTACCATTGCCAGTTGTGTTGGGACTTTGGGGTTTGTAGCTGAAGGCCTAACACTGATGAAACTGCTCCGAACACTCAGAGAGGTTGCCTGTTGCCCAATCATGGCATACGGTGCAGTAGCATTTTGTTACTGAATTTGCATGAACAAAGCAGGAGAAATAACATATCACTACTTAATTTTTGTGCAGTTTTACAGAAAGCAATGACTATTCACAACAAATCCTCCCAGTATTTAAATCAAAACAATTGCATAAGTTACATATTCTATTAAAGTCTTCTACGTGTAGGTGAAAAAGGAGGTAAAAAGACCAATTACAAAAACCCCCATTGTTAATGACTTTGCAAAAATTAAAAGTTCATTGCTCACAGGAGACCTCTTCTACCCTCACACTGTTTGAGCTTGGCTAGTCTTTGAAATGTAGCGCACTGCCAACATCAGCTCCCACCGTCTGTCACAGCATTAACAACTAACTCAGGGCATGGCCTTGCCAGCTGCACTGGGGAACCACATTCCTGACTCCCCATCCTAAAAAAAGCCTCTTCCAAACATAAGAAAAGCAAGCTGTACATCAGCCAGAGACTCAAAGACAGAGGACATTCTCCAACAGCTGTTTTCATACAGCTTTCTACCTTCCTGCCAGCTCCTAGATGAACAGCCTTCCCTGACAGGCTATGCTGTAACTCTTGGCTGTGGTTTGCCCGCTCAACGCACTGTAGAGTGGTGCAGCTGCCTCCTTGCATGGGGGCCAGGCTGCCTTGGGAAGGAAATCTCTCCTGCTCCCAGTCCCACTACTTTGAAGGAAAAGCTCAACCACTTCCTGCACTTTGGGTCCTGGGCTCAGTATCCGAGTTATTTTTAAGCCTAGGCAGAAAGGTGAACTAAGACCCATGCTACAGGTTGCAAACTCTTCCTATTTTATTTTTAAGCAGTAGTTAAGCAGTGAAGTCAGACAAAAAAGGTCCAGAATCACAATGCCTTTGTATCAATTACAGAACCACACAGGGAAAGCAATTTTAAACGAAAAAAACGATATTATACAAAGAAGTATTTTCTTCCTTTGTTTCTCCTTAAGACCTGCTTTCAGACTTTAGATGAACAGATATAAGGACAGGGCATACAAAAAAAAGCCCATGTAAAAGTTGATATGAGATAGCCTAAAACATCTCACCAACAAGCCCAAACTACAATTATTTATTCATAAGAGGATACGATACCTATGAGATGAAAGAGGCTGTCTGGATAATGCTGCTCTACGCTATGTCCACCACAGTCAGGCGAAGTCTTTCATGTAGCTTCTAGCCAACATTTTGGTCATTAAAGCACTGCTGCCACCCGCACCCCCCTGCTGATCATCCTGCACCCCAGCTGAAAGTCATTGCTGTCAACAGAACAGAGGATATCCCTCATGCCACAATGGCCTCCACTCGCAGAGTTTGGCATCTTCCTTCAAATCCACCTTCCTCAGCTAAGACATTGGATCTTACAATAAAGTGACCTGAGCACAAGCACTTAATTCCACCAAACCACCACTGCTGGAGAGGAGAGGAGCAGATCATTGCAAGGCTCAAAAATCTTGAAACTGCCTAACAAGGTTTGATAAAGGACATTCAATGAAGACACAAGAGATGACAAGATACCCAAATGCAGCCTCTGGTAGCCAAAAGGGACCTTGAGCACAAGACACTCAAAAACACCCTCGGAAACGTCAGATTTCAGGCAACTGCTTATATGCAGTGCAAATTCTGTAAGAAAATCCCCTTTCAAAATATAATTTGTCTATAAATCTCAAAGAGATTCCCCTCATTAGGGCTTAAAGCCATTATAGCCCAGTTGCGCTATTGTGTTTAATACACACTAGTCAGGTAAATAGGTAAAAATTCCACATAGCATACACGTGAACCCAAGCATTTCAAGAATCGCTTCATTTAGATCTGGCTGAACTTAGTTAATCCTTTATGATATTCAGGTATCTTTAGGAACCTGAGACAAGTTATATGCAATTGAAATAGTAAAATAAGAAAAGCATCTTCTCAAACTGCAGCTTGAGGATGAGTAACGTAACAGACTACATCTTATGTTTTTCTAAGTCCTCTTTCTTTTCTTTTGGTTTGAAAACAACCAACTGTTTAGAAAGGCAGTAATTTAGCAGAGATGTTTTTGCAGCAAACCTGCAAATATTTTTATATTTTACAGTCTGTTGGATGACATAAGTGGAGACAAGAAAAACATCCATTCCAGACACTTGCATCTGAAAAACAAAATAAACCCAAGAGGACTAAGAAACTCAGTATCAAAATTTCACCTGTACTGGCACTCAGGTCCTTTATTGGATTGAAATAAAAAGACAGAAACATGACTTCTCATCTTTCAAGGTGACAGTGCACTGAAATACCAGGAACTCTTACAAAAGATAAGGCTGTTCTTGCACTGGCGTGGCTCTAAACCAAAAGCCAGACGCTTCTGAAAATTGTAATACTGAAACACTTTCGCTCGTTGAACAAAATTAAACAGCTTAAAACGAGGAACAGATTGCACACTGTGAGATCTTAATAATATGTCCTTTTTGGCTCATTGAGTATGAATAGGAAGACATAAAATTAAAAAACAAACGTACAGACATTACCAAAGGGAGTGTGCAATAACGTTTTCTACTGGTTTGGCAGTGACAGCACTATAGCCTTATGTCCTGGGCAATTTATTAACTGAGAATCTCACATTAAAAATGTTCTGTTATGGTAGCTAACCAGGGAAAACGCAAGACAGGGCAAACTGCTTCACTTTCTAGCACACTGCATAGATTTTTCCTGTCATTTTGCCATTTAACTATTCTTTGACACTTAAAGCAGTAGGTCTGTTGCAAGTGACTTGGACTTTGAGGAGAAGCTGGCACCTACAGAGGATATTTTCCTTAAAAGTAGGGGTAGGATATTTCAGGACATACTGGAATGGAGTGAAAAGTAAATGGGAAAGATGTACTTAATTGTGAGCATCTTTGAAAGCAAAGCCCTTGGGAGTGAGTCTGTTACTTGCAGGCTGTCAACAAGTTAAAAATAGGTAGCTGAGTACTTGGATGTGATATATCTTCAATTCTGTTTTGAAGGTTGTTAACATGCACACGTCAGTCTGAATGACAACTGTACAACTAGAGATCTAGTGTCAGAATTTCAAGTGCAGCGCTATGTCCTGCTCCCACACTAGTGTCATTAAATATCACCCTTTACATACTTGGTTAAAACATGCAGGAAATAATATAGCGTGCCAGTTACTTGAGTTCAGAGAATCAAATTAACTTACCTTAAGCTGACCTATTTCTTTAAACTTGTAAACTTCAAATTCCCAAAGTTCTGTGTTTTTGCCAAGAATTTTCTGGCACTTTCTGCAAGGAAGATCAAAGGAGAGAAAACAAAAGTAAGTATACAGAATAATACAAATGCGACAGCATTTACTGCAAGGATTCCTTTCTCCTTTTTTTCTCTCCATCAAGACACTTTCAAAGGTCACGTACTTTGGCAACTGTTGCTTCAAGCAGTGTATGCCAGGTACTCCCCCTTTCAGATCTTACAGTTTCTTTGCATCCAATAGGACTTGACTGCTTACTATGCATTCACCCTTATTGATTAGGGCCACATCAAATTTATGAATGAAATTTTTAAATCTTAGTTGAGTAAAAGTGAGCACTTAAAAGGATATGCTTACATACACACACACAAATACAAACTGTAGTTAATTTCTGATCCTTTAGATATCCAAATCTGACATTTTTGTTTACACCTAAGTAACTGCAATTTATTTTCCAATGGTTTTACATGTCATGACACACTAATAAACTTAAGATTATCTGCACCCATATCTAGTGTGACTGAAAGAAATCAAAGCTTAATTTAGAAAATACATATATCTCAATTCTACTTAAACTTTAGAAAGATTTCAGTAACTTTGAGGCCACTACAGGCAAGAAAATACAGAGCACAGCAACACATCTGCATGTTTTGAATCTTCAGAAACTCCAGAACACACAGAAAAATCAACATCACAAAATACTTCTGAATCAATTACTTGCTTTCACTTTTTCCTCACACAGATACATTTTAGCTAGCAAAGAAAATCTTTAATATGTTACCGAGCAGCCAGGTCATACTCTCCTTTCTCCACTAGGTGATTTATATAGGCTAAGCCAATGTCCTAAAGAAAATAAAAATAAGGAATTAGTTATAAATGTTTGCAAGTTAAATACTTGACTGCCACAATAACCATTATTCCAGCTATGTGCACCACTGTTAAGTCAAGCACCAGGCCCAAAGCGGATACCGTCAGTTCTCCTTTAGATGCAGGGTCCACATATCAGCAAACAAAAAAATACTTGCCTAGATCACTCATAGGTTCAAATTAAGATGCTCTCTTAGATAATTCTCATAACATTGACACTGGGAAGACGGTGCTACCTCTGCATACTACGGATTGTTCAAAACACACAGCTGATCAGTTAGTGCCTGCATTAGTTATCTCAAAAATAAAACCACTAGCCATTGTATGAGATACCTTCTTTGCCAACGCAAAGTTTGCAGGGCTGAAAAATGCTGAGGGAGAATATAAATCCTAGTGCTGCTCCATAACATAAAGGAATTACTGAGAATTTTGCAAGATTATTACATACTAAATTACCCTCTCCACAGGTCAGCTGTAAAATTATTTGGTAAGTATTCAATACACTAAAAATTGGTGAAACAATCATGCCTTCTGTATAATCTCAATGCAGGTGTCAAAGTATACACAGTCCAGTGTACCCACTGTGTAACTTAAGAAGCACACCACTAAAAGCACATTGTTTCCAGGAAAAAAAAAAAAGGATGTATAGTGGAAAAAAAAGTCTTTGCTTCTTACAAAAAGAAACCATTTGGGTCTTCAGAGGTACAACATAAAATTTTTGATCAAAATCAAGGCCAGCTCCCCAGTGAGCAACGCAGACAGTACACGGAAAGGAGCTCTATGTCTGTGGGTGTTTAGGACCCTTGCATTTTGCTCAAGAGGTGCAGAGGGGCAGTGATCATCACTGCAACCTAAAAAATCCGCAAGACTACTAAAATTATCAGGTAGTGTGAGTGGAGTATCGTTGGTCTGATTGCTGCTGGGCAGTGAGAGGATGAGTTATTTTAAATCCCTGTATAATCCTTCACTTAGAGCTTGATGTCAACATTTTTTCCCTCAACACATTCCATGGGTTTTGTGTTAGCGACTAAACACTCAACAGCTCTGCTTGTGTGTACCCCCACTGAATTTCATCCTAGTGGAGCAAATTTTTGAAAACCAAGAGAAAAGATTCTTTCCCTCCCTCTCCTCCCACCCCCTGCTTTTTTTTTGTCCTTTTGTATTGTCAGGACAAAAGAATTCTTTACATCTTTTGCAAGGGTCCCAGAGCAGCCATACTGATATACAGTGTGCATATTATAGCAGTAATCTGGCTAAAAATTAGCATTTTCTAATACTTAGTACTAAGATACAAACTTCCATTTAAAGCAGCAGCAGGTCTAATGAAATACCAAAGTATTCACACTGAGGTAAATTTAAACAAACAAAAGAGCTAAAACTAGCTATGCTTTTGTGGCTGTTACATTATGCCCCTTTTGTCTTAAACATCAATACGCTTTGTTGCTCTGTGTAGGGACTATAAATATGTGAAATACCTATACAGGAGAAAAGGAGCTTAACTATGTAAAATAATGAGCAAGCTAGATGTGAAACTGCAACTGAATTTCAACAGCATTTAGAAGGTCTTCCAACTGCACCTTTTAAGCTCCTGCCAAAACCCCATCACGTGTACAAGGTAATGTGTCACCCCCCACCCAATCTCTAATATTGTAATACTGTTTGTGACTTGAACAACAGAAAATTTAATACAAAAGTAAGACCAAACAAAAACACCAGAGAAGGGGAATTCTCTTCTTTTTAACGTCAATAGCACCTTCATAAAATCCAGCTTATTTCATATTTCACACACTATCATTCCTGTTCTGCAGCTGAAACCAAGAAATCGAATGCTAGTCGGAGAAGGCCTAATACATGTTGTCTGGTGCAATACAGAACAGAGAATATATTTGTAGCATCTCACAGCACTTTCAGAGGAATCAGAGACTTTGTTTTGAACAGAAGTTATGAGACTTACCAAAATCTTGTGCTTTTTTATGGTTTTTTGACTGATCTCAGCTGCCATCAAAGCTTCCTATATTCAAAAAGCAGAAAACAGAGATACTAGCCAAATACACAAACTTTCAATACAGAAAGTTCTAGAACTGCATAAATCAACTATTTTTCAGAGCAGGGTGTTTGAAGCACTAGAATTTTTAATGCCATGGTTGGATGAACAGCTTTGAATTCATACTCAAACAAAAGCAGTCAACCAAAGAGAAAACTACTTTTGTGTCCATCTGGGTTCACTCCACATTACTATATTAGGATCAAGTCACAAGATTACAATGAAACAGACAATGCAATCGCATTGGATCATTTTCAAATGAGAACCCTTCACTACCAAAACCCGTGAAACAATCATCAAGAAAGGGGGTGTGGGAAGGGCTACTTTTCCCTTCCCCAGCCCAAAAGTCATCTTCGGTCAGACTGATTTATATTTAAGTGTCATCTGGTGTCCTTCTACTTCTTTTAAATGTACAGAAACAAAGCTGGCACTTTTACAAACAAAATGAAACCTTTAACATATATCATAACACACAAGCCATCTACTACCTTGAATGGCTTTCATAAAGGCATACACACAGCTGTCACTTGCAAATTACTGGACTCTTCAGGGACCAAATGCTGTGATTTACATAAACTGCAAAACTGCACTCATCATTGGAGTTTGTTATTCAGATACAAATACATCCACAAGGATTTAAACAAATCTGCATAAGGAATATTATGACTGCATTAACAAAAGGAACGCGTGCTGAATAGCTTTCCCATGTTTTTTTTCTTATAACGGCTGTCCAACAAATAACACATAAATAAGAATTTGCAAGTTACTTTCTACATCATAGCAAGTGCTTTAAGTCATTAACTATGGGACATCAGAAGCCAGGGGTGCATGTTGAAATTGTCTGTAAGAACTTATTGCTTGAGATGTTTAGATATGCATGCTTAAACACAGCAGTATTTGCACAACCAAATACTGAGCTGCTTTTTTCCAGGGGAACTGTATACCCTTGTTTTTTAGTATTGTTTCTGCTTTTTTGTGAGTAACACTACTTTCAGCATCAATATCTAAAGTTTGAGCCCACGTGATTTTAGTTCTAAAAGCTTCAAAACTGAAGGTAAGTAACATGGAGCAAGGCACAGTACCCTAACACAACCTTTTTATTCTATAGTGGAAGCAATATAGAAGAGGAAAAATCTAATCTTGCCTACCAAGTCCACTTCCCTTTCCTCTTTAGTTGGGATATATCTAGAAAAATATCCATGTAGCTCATTAGTTAACTGTTCTGCTTCTTTAAAGCCAAACCCCAGATTTAATAATTTTCAGTGACAACTAATACATTTCAGATCTGATGCCGAAAGCAATATTCACAGCATCTAATTCAGCTACCTCACTTGGGTGCAATTCAGTTCAGTTGTTTCAGTAGGAAGATGATCTCTCCAGAGAGATGGAGAGATGTATAGTCAACTCCTACCCTTTACAAGCATTTAGTCAATGACTGTGGGAATAGAAACTATCCAATCCAAATCAATGAGTAAAGTTCATTGTCCCACCCAAATTTTTAACCAAGAAAGCCTGAAGGAAAGAATGTTGTAAGAATTACTTCGTATTTCTTCTTTTCAAGAAGCCAGTCAATGTGATCATCTTGGTCTCGCTCTTTAGCCACAACCACATCTCTTGGGCTGATGATATAAAAAAGCGATTCACCTTCCGAATACTCTGCAAATGCACACACAGTTTTATTATTATTATTTTTTCCTTAAGTAAAGCTCTGCTTTTTAGTACACCCTTGAGGGGAATTTAAAAAGAGGAGATGCAAGGAAGACAGCAAGGCTACTCCTGCAGAACATGCTTGTTTGGAAAGCTGTATTTTCCAATAAATTAAAACTGGTTTAAATGGCAAAATAGCTTTCAAAAAAAAAATCATTACAGCTTATTGCAAATTCTGATTCATCCACTATGTGTAAACTTTATGATGGTTTAGAACACATTATTATACTTTTAGAGGACTATTACACTACACAGCCTGCAATAAACTTATCCTCCCCATCAAGGTCAAGGCCATCAAGAGCATAAATGATAGATGCCATAACCCCTGGGGACACAGCACATCATTACAGCAATGCATTTGCAATGCTATAAGTTAAGGTTATATGTATAATGCATTTGCTTATACCATAAGCCTTTATTTTTGAGTAAGCTCGAAGTAAAAATGTACTTAAAGGTAAAATCAAACATAGAAGACGACAATTCAGAATAGTTATTATTTCCACAGAACCCATGAAGAAACACTATCAATATTTTGTAGGTGCAGGAAAAAAAAAATCCCTCATCCTTTATCTGTACCTATACACACATACAAATACATTTCTGAACTGCTAATTTACAATTCACACAATAATTCTTGTTGTAAAGCCATAAAAAAAATTAGACATGTCAGATTAACTAGAAATTCATTAAGCACAGAATTACAACTGTGGGCATCACCACTGTTCTGCTTAGGGACAGGTATAAAAAAATCCCAGTTCTGTTGATAGCTGCAGAGATGTTTTGGAGATCAGGAGGAGATATACTACATTTCTAGTGGCTTAAGTGCATTGATGTACACAAAGAGGCCCACCAAGCCTAAGATTTGAATCATGTTGCCAGAGATGATGCTTAAAAATCAGATTCATGGATTTTAAAAGCCAGAAGGCATGTTTCTGTATGACACAGCTATATAATCTTCACCAAGGAATTCTGCATCAACTTTGCGATACATCTTTCTGAACTACAATACATGTATCAGAAAACCATCCCATCTTATTTTAAAGAGTGGTATGTATTGTGCCAGGGCTTAATATCTCTCTGCCTGTTACATAATTAAACCTATCTACTACACTGAACTTGCTAAACTCCAGTTTGTATTCACTAAATTTTACTGTTCTGGGGTCTGTTCTATGCTGACAGCTCAGTCAGTACAGGGAAGCTAAATATCAGTGGCCCTTTTAAGTTGATCCAGGTGCATCTTGCTGTTGAAATGATATTTATTCCATTTTTGTCTCTAAGCAGCTTTTCCAGACACTGTATCACTCACTTTACTATTACTGAAGCTCTTGGGTGTCCAAAGAGACACAAGAGCTCCTAGGGATCACATCCTGAATATACCTCCATCAAAGATACTGCCTTCCATGATCCTGGATATTAAATGAGATCTATATTTCTGCCTTCCCCAGTATGTCGGACTAAATAGATGGCATTACAAATTATGGTGTTTAAAAATGCACATTTATTTTCTTTCATGAGACTCGTTCTTGTAGATTGCCATTTCACACTTCAGTGTCATAAGCAGTTATAGACAGTTATTCAAGGAGAACACATAAAACCAAAAAAGGACAGCGAGTCCTCCCAAATCAAGTCTGTTTTAACCAAGTTATGAAAATAAAACAAAACGGTATTAAGAACACCTACCTAAGTGATAATCTCTACATTCATTTTCCTGAAATCCTCGCACTGTTAGTGCATCAGAAGAGATCTCTTCACAGGACTCAGGTAGGGGTTGCACTATATCCAGTCTAGGCCTTGCACAACACTCCACTTCCTAGAAAAATGTAAACATCTTAGTTGCATCCTCCATGACTTACCTTAGCAATGCCAACTAATGGCCATTTACAAACAAGGCTGAAATTCAACAGCTGCAGACATTGTCAAAAGTCCAGTATGTTGCACTGGGTTGTGAAAAGTTGTGCTCCACAGAGTAGCTGTAACCTCATCTGAAACACAAAGGAAAGCTACTTCTGCTCTTGGCTTCCTTCCCCTGAATAGATCGGCACAGAGAAGGAGGTTTAGGCAAAACATGAGGTTTAGGCCTAACCCTTCCCCTGAGTTCATTCACTACTTCTCTGCTCTTGGTCACAGAAGTTTTCAGGGCTATTGCAAATGATCATGAATCATTGCACTCAACAAGCAACAGAATAATTTAAGACGTTCTCAGCTGGGCTCAGACCCTAAAGGACAGAACTGTATGAATCAATGATATTCTGGTACCTAGATGAACTTGGGTATTTTTTAGCTGGTGTTTAAGTCTGCACTTTTAAGTGTCCAGCAGCAGTAGGGAAAAAAAATAATCTAAGAATAATCTAAAAACCTTCCTGTGCATATAAACGTTCAAGTGCAATGCAGGTGGTTATGGTAAGACGACATCATGGATTTTCATTTTCTATCCAAAGGAAACTGCTGTCTTCAACTACCTGTACTTTTAATGAAGTCAAAGTCCAAGACAATCCCTTATTTTCTACTCATATCAAAATACTGAATGAAACAGTGAGGAGATATACAAAGTGGACTTATACAGCTCTATCCTACCCATTCAGCAGCAGCAACACTTGGGTTTTTTCTCAATTTAACTGTTCCAGTGCAAGTGGAAAAATAAAAGATAAAGAAAAGAAAAAATATCAAAACAAGTCATGAGTTCAATTCTGATCCAATTTGTAACAGGTAGGAAACTGTAGTTTGAAAGCTGTGAATTCAAGTGTAGGAAGAATAGTGTTCCTCAAAACCCAACAGCATTTGTAGCAAGCAGCATTTCTGTTTAAAGCTCAGCTCAGGCTCTGAAGTGTCAAGACACAAACAAAGGGGAATAATTCTGTTTCCTTACTAGAATTACCCAGAGGACTGAGAAGTTACCAAAGTCCAGCATTCAAAGTTTGTTTAAAAGGCTAATTAAAAGCAAATACATTAAAAAAAACCTCTTCCCTGTGTTTTATTACCACTATACCACCTGAAATTCTTTCATCTTTCTTTCCTGAAGCAGTCAGAACAACTTTATCAGTCACTTTCCAATGCTAATTCTTCATTAAGAGTGGCTTCCCAATTTCCTTGCTTCTTTGCATTTCAACCCATCTTTTCCTCCCCCTTCCTTATCCCATTTGTTCTTTCACTGATTCTCCTGCACTAGAGGACTACCAGCTCTCTTGGGAAACACTGCTGTGACAGTATTTTTCTCCTTAATATAAATAATAATCTTACATCCTGCAGCAGCGCTAAAAGCTAACCCTATTGATTGCAGCAGGCTTGAGCGTTTGTTTGAACCTACAGCATTTCATTGCCTAGCAACTTGTGCACCCAGTTGCTTAAGGTTACTATGGTGATGGTTTTCTGATGCAGACGTACTATCAAAGAGATGATCAAGAGCATCTGCCATTCTCACACTGCAACTTCAAGGATTTCCTCCATTGCCTCGCCTTTTATTTGGCAATATGAAATAAATGTCGGAGACAGACACAGCACTCACCCGTGTGCAGTAAAAACAGCTGACATGAATTCTAATTTCTACTCATCTACACACGTGCCTGGGTGTACACAACTAAAGGTCTTGGAAGCAAGGGAGAAAACGCCACTCGCTCGCAATCGTGCATCCCACCCCGCTCCTTTTAAGATGCAGTGTCATCAAGCCCCTCTTACAGCTTAAAAAGATTCTTTATTTCTTCTGTTGCAGAAGTAGCAGAAAGAGAGAGAGAAAAGAGAGAAAAAGAGAGAGGGGGACAAAAACAGAATTAGAAAGGAAAAAGAAAGACTATGTAAACCCTCCTCTGCTTCCTGCAAGAAAGAAAAGAACCCAGACAAGACTTCTGAAAGGTAAGTATATTAGTCTTCAACATCACCTTCACTAACCTTATTTTATAGGTCAGAGAAGTTTCAAGCACTGTTCACTACCAGCAGCCTGCAAATTTTTTAACAGATAATCAGATCTGTGTGTCTAGTTTAAGCCCCAGCTCACAGGGTAGTTTAGTGCTATGAGGAAACTGCAACATAAAAACAATTACCGTTTTTTCAGAAATCTCCTTTACGTATGAAAGTATAACAAGCTGGTCACAGAGAGGCGCAAGTCCACTGATATAGAATTCTGTGTCGAACTGGAAAACTGAAAAACAAGAAAGACAACAGATTGTTAAATAAATGAGTATGTACGAACTACTCCTTAAGAAAAACATGCAACTGATTTTCAGTGGCAATCAAGAGTGTGCTGTGGCACCTCAAAGAAATGAAGACTCAATACATATAACAAACCTATAGACTTCCCAGTTGGATTAGCGAGATGAAAAACTACATTTAACAGATTAAATTCTATTAAAGCTTGCAAGAAGAAATGCTTGTGCTCCAGGATGTGCTAGAGATGAAACATTTGAAATGAATGGTCAGTAATGACACTGAAAAAAAGGAAGCAAACTCAAAAAATTTAATAAAATATGTAATAAACAGAACATCCTCACTGCTTTCATATTTGCAGCAAGCTCATGTGGCCATAAGATAATCACAATTGTTACACCTATTGGTACGACACATGAAAATACAGGATCATTATTTATTTATCATCGGCTTAAACATCACAGGAAGATTTACAGATACTCTCATTACAAAGAAAACATATAATTAAATAGTCCCTTTTGTTGTTCATAAAAGTGGAAATGTAATTTCCTAAAACTAGTCTTGAAATCAGTTACATGGTGAGTATTTTGTGAAAGAAAAAGAAAGAGGGTGCTGAACTGTATTTACAAAAAAAAAGCTCATTAAAGCAGACCTCTGCTACAGAAATAGCTATTTAGTTTTATTCTGCTGGATTTACACTGCAGGCATTCAACGTCTCGGAAGCCTTTTTTGTGAGTCCCTCCCTCATGAGGCCCAACACACGAATCATACAAGTTGTTATATTAAAAAAGCTTTTACCTACATGCTTTAGCAAAAATATCAGATGCGTGACCATTTTCTCTCAAAACACAAGTAGGCAAAAAAAAAAGTTTCCTTGCTTACTGCTAGGCATGCTACATTACTAATATCCACTGTTTACTAAAATAGTTACTAATTATTTCAGCAAAGCAAACAGAAAATGTAGCATAATGACACTAAAAATAAAGCTAGTTTTCTTCAGCCAGGGTAATTAATAAGGAGCAGGAGAAATGATTGTCCTGCTTAAGGAGAGAAAAATGCTGCCAAATAAATTACAGATTTGTCACCTATCTCTCAATGAATAAACAAATACTGTCCTCACTTAATGACTGTTGACTCTTTGACATCACTGGAGGACCAATGCATGGCACAAGGCATTCAATCTCTTCTAGGAGAGAGGGTTCACAGTTGCAATCCTGTAGATAATTATTTTGTTCTAGTCTGCAAGACTGATGAGATCACTTTGACTGTGTCACATGTTGCTCTGAGTGATGATTTTAAATCACATCTACATAATATATTTCATTCCCAGTTTAAAATTTAGTATTTGGCATTTTAAAAGAATATGGAAGGTAGGAGAAAAAACATGGAAAAGAAAATACAAAGTTAAATCCATAATGCTGGCTAGAAGGACAAGCAAAGAAGCTTTTGTGTCAACTTTACAAAGTGACAAGAAAAGGCACATAGAATATTGTAGTTTGAATTTGCAGAGGAAAACAGTGTAGTGAATGGCACATTTATAAAGATTACGGCGACAGTTTTATAAAATCATGTGTATTTCTTTGACTTTCACTGGAACCTTAGTTCATCTGCCAATAAAAATGTTTGTAAAGTCATGTAATGGTGTATTTAGGATCAAGCAGTAGTACTGTTCTGTGAGACAGAAATAAATTAACAAGTAATAATAATCACTTCAAGTTTTGTTTTTAAATAGAGTTCAGTTTCCTTGGTCTCACTTTCAGCTTTCTCTCAGCTCATTCTCCTCAAGAGGCCTTACTGAAACACAATGCTCCGCTCTGCTGCTACAGACTTGAACAAAGAATAGCTGGCATAGGCAGTGCTTCTTGACCTGATAAAAACCTTTGATGCAGCTAATCAAAAATGTTTTACTGAAAAAAATTATAGAAGTTACAGCTGCACAGAACACTAATAGATTAATTTGTCTTGGTCTCTGGACACTTTTTTGTGATCAAGGGCAAAACCCCCAGAAAATCCAACACAAAGGTATTGCAGAAATGCTGTTAATTTGAAAAGTATCTAAAACAATTAAAACAAATGCAGTATTGAAGTAAATGGGAATGACCAAAGTACAGCCACGTGTCACATGTGTTTATGCCTGTCATAAGAGAAGACAAAAGACAGGCTGACAGTGGACCTACTCTCTGTTCAGCATCTATGTACAGCTGTCAAACAAATTACCACGAAGCAAAAAGAAGCCTGTAAATCATTTCTTGTTGTTCATTAAATGAAATGGATGACACACACCACATTACAGAAATAAAACCATATATACTATATTATTTACCCAAACCCTACAAAGCAACTTTCTCTGGAATTTAAAGATCCACACACATGTAGTGGATGAAACTAAAAGAAGTTTATTTTGTTTAATCAAATCTGACAAAAACACCCCTCATTCCCCTTCTTTTCCACTAAAAATTAAAAGAGTGAAATTCTAGTTACAGCCAGAGGCTTTTGCCACTGATTTCAATGGGGTCAAGGTTTCAACAGTGCCTTCTGAGAAAGCAAGCACGAAGCTGAACCAGAATGCAGTGAATTAAAGTGAAACTTAGCGTACAGAGAAAAATAATTTTTTTTCTGTTTTTTTAATTCCATATGATTTTATGAAAGACATGAAAAAGCCAATGCACAAGCTAATTTTTAGGTAGCCTACTCGTATATCAGCAGCAGCAGAGCCACAAAGCATCATGAACTGGCTCTGCTTACCTAGAACTCTGGTGCACTGTTAGCTGTTGGGATGATGCCATTACACATTCAAAAATTACCTTTTAACCAGCTACTTCAGGTGCACCTGCAAGATTTGCAGTCATTGCTGTACGTCACAGTACAACATACCCTTAACTGTTTTCAATATGGTATGTCCTCGATCAGTGCTTTTACTCAGCTAGGTTATTTACGCAGAAAAACCTCAGTATACCTTAGTATACATCATAGTTATGATCACATTCATGCAGCTGCATTTGATATAAAACAGAAAAAGACTTTTTTTTTCTTTTTGCTCACAGTATGCACATTCAGTTCCAGCTAGAGGACCAAAAAGTCCCATACAAGTACCACTTAAACTGTCTTTAGATGGATAGAAGCAAATCACAAAGCATAGATGTATACAGATAGTATATTTTTGTTGAAATGAAAGAAGATTCATATTTTTGGATGTACTATCCAACATAATCCTTGAAGAAAATACAAATCTCATTTTTTTTAACATTTGTATTTTTCTCTTAAATCCATCATGTACAAATATCTGTCCCAGCAGTTAAGTATCTCCTTACAAATGGTTTCTATCTCCCACAAGACTCCAAAAACAGCCTTCATACATTCGGCTTTCCAGGGCAGACCTACCTCTGCCAGAGCCCAAGCAGAAAGCTCAGGATCTGCCCACTTACAGAAATGTCAACCATGACTCAGAAGGAACTGTAAACTTCTGGGGAGGAGTGTGAAGTAACCCACATGAAGGTCCTTTACTTGGGCTCAAATATCCTTAGAACTATCTGCAAATTTTCTGCCTGTACTACTATCTGTGAAATCAATCAACCATCTACCTGATCACATACACTTCACGATGGCATTTTAATGGACTATTTTTCCTTGAATTTCAGTAGGAAGAGAAGTAGGTCAAGACTAAAATCAATGGCAGGTCCTATACATCAATGACTAGCAAAACTTGATGCTTCGAACTTGGAATTCACACACTCTACCATTTATTTATAATGAAAATGGTTGGAAAAGTCATATTTAAATTTAATTTTGTTCAAATGTTGAAGGTTCAGAAAAGCTTCAGAGAAAATTTTGCAACCACTAATCAACCATTCTATGTATAATATCAAATGCCACACAGCGAAGGGTATGAGCCTTTTCATTAAAGCAAAGCTGGGGAATGAAACTGATACTGTTAACTGACATAATCACTGAATAAAAATCCCCAGCTAGACTTAAACCCAAAACTCTGCAAAGCCTCTGTCACTGACAGCTATTGTCTAAATAATTGCTCCCAGTAACGAATGGAAAAGAGCAAGAATTTTGCAACAAAACAATTTATCTCACTTACAGTATCACACTAATCAGAAACACTAGGAAAAAAGCCCGCTACCTCATCATAGCAGCAATCACCCACCTCGTGAGGTCTAGTCTTTCAATTAAATTAGAAAAATGTTTTACCTACTGTAAGCACTGTTACAGTTTGCTATTCTACCTGCAGTCAAGTTGTGTAAAATATGTTACCGTGATGCTGAAATCATCCTACCCGTGTGCCATCTCACATAGCAATAAAAATCATCTTTAGAAACATGGAAATTGCCTTTCCAACTCTGTAGCTACAGACACACGCAACCATTAGAGAAATCCTGTGCAATCCTGATGACACCTGGAAAGTCATGAGCTTAAGTTTCAAGCTTCAAAGCTGATTTTCTGAAAAACTCTTTTGTCCATTACCAAGAACTAAGAGAAGTTTGATAACCAACAGTGAAAATATTCAGGAGCCAGATAGTCTTCACTAACTTTAGTAAGAAATTTTAAATGATTGGTTTGGCTTGTGGTAAAACAGGGTGAGCAAAAGTCTAAGCAGAATCAGCTATATAAATAAGCTGGATTTTTTCCTTTTTTTTTTTTTTCTGGCAATTTGCTTCTCAGAGCGTAGCAGGCTTGCTTCACTGAAATGGTTGCATAAATCAGCATATGAAGTTGATGATACTTAGTCACACAATTTCCTGCTCATCACATTCATTAATTAAACTTTAAGTTCTGTATATATAAAGAGAAAAATGCTGTTATGGTAGATTCCAGTATCATAATTTACCAAACAACAACAAAAAATATTCCCATGTTCTCTTTTTAGATCAAAATATGTACTCTCAATGCTTGATGGTAACTTGCCATGCAGTTATACAGCTATACCCTCGCAAAACAGACAGATGTGTTGTTAGAAGCTTATCCTCAAAACCATGTAATTATTAAACTGGAATTCTAATTTGTGGGCAATTGAGAGGAAAGCAGAGGAGAGACTAGAGCTCAAGAAGGATTGCCGGCTGGTTGGTTCCAGAAATTAAGCTGAGATTCCTCAGATAAAATTTGGGCTAAAATAAATCAAATAGGAAGTCTGTAATTGACATCAAGTCTTTTACTGACTTCCAGTGTTAGTCTTTATTTTCCACTATCATTAACAATTTGAGTGATGGAGGCAGAGATAAAGTACTTCTCCACGGAAGTACATAAAATCCCAAGCCACTGGACAAGACAACTGAAGACTAGATGACCCATTTCACCTTGAAAAGACAACGAGCAAATTTGTTCATTAGGAACCTGCCTTCTCTCAGGCTCCCATTTAGGAAGAGTTTCCTGTTCAGACCAGAAGTTGTCCGGCACTACAGCTTTGTGCATGCATCAGGAGTGAGCACAGAGGTCAAGCACTCTTTAAGAAGGATCACAATGGCATTTAGTCCATGTTAAGCCTGTAATTCAATACCAATACTTTCTAATCAATACACTACTTCACAGCAGTAGCTGACAGAGCTGAACTGATAGGATCTGCTCAGCTAACATACATTTAAACCTAAATAGAAACATTTCTCTGGAGTTTATCTTCAACACTGAATGAAGACCCACAGAGGCAATGAACTGTAACACACAGCCAGAGACAATGGAAAAAATTACCGAAGAAAAGCATCATTAACCTACTGAAAGATGTTAATAAAACTAGCAATGCCATACAGCTCTCAGTGCATGAGACCTGTATACTTCATCTGATTTCTCTTTCAGATACTCACAGCATTATCTTCTTTAAAATAAAACAGCTAGACACATTCCAGTGGCATAACTTTCCAATATTATAGGCTGTCTGGTTTAGCATAATGGTAGAAAAGGTAAATAAAAGTATTTATTTCCTGTCTCACAGTAAGTATAGCTATGCGTCAAGACAGAATCAGAAGATGAGTAGGACAGTGTTACACAGGATCCTATGTATCTAACTTGCAAGGCAGGAAATTCGCTGTTCCCTTATTCACTGGGCTGCAAACCACTAAAGAAACATTTATGATACAGTAATGCCATCACAGTTTACTATATAATACTGTGGGACTTTGAGGCCCTCAGAAGGGCTCTAAAAGAGCATAAAGCTGACACTGTTGAGACATGAGAAAACACTGTATTATCACAGACTACATGTGTATTACCCTGATGAGCAGAGAAGCCAGTATGAAGTTTCCTGCTCCACTCCTGGTTTGTTTTTTTTTTCTGGGTTCAGAAAGAAAAATCTCAAGCATGTCATTAACATTTTAAGTGAGATAAAACGCCAGTCATCAAGAGTAATGAGAAGATTTTAGCCTAAAAACTGTGAGATGAAAAAGTTACTTCCACAAAAATCTCTAACCTTCAGGTCTGCATCTAAATTATGTGATGATAGCTTTTTTTTTGTTTTCAAATGAAGTTCCAACAGACAGTTATGTGAGACTAGCTCCCTCCACGGAGACACATTATAACTGAACTAGAAGTTGCCTCTGTTCACTTGTCACACCATTTAATTATTTTCTGAAAGCTACTTACAGGTACAGACAAGATTATACAGAAGATCTGAGGCTAAAATTCAAGACTGAACTTCTTCTTGACAAAATTCTATAAAATATCATAGAATTCCACAGCTAATTATTCTAGTAGGGGCTACATAATCTTAAACAACAAATAGCTTTCAGGTCTCAGTTAACTGTCAGGCATGCCACAGTCTCTCAATATCCAGACACAGTTTAACAAGTCTCCTAGTTGATTTTCAGAAGCTATTTAAAAACAGTTCTTTTCTGAAATCAAAAGGCAGAGTACACACCTATGCCATGCACCTTCCTAATCTGACTTGAGTCAGTCAAAGCAGTCAGAATGTAAGCACCAAAGTTTACAGACGGTTGATGACTCTGGTCTGCAGCACCCTAAGAGGGTCTGTTTCTCTTCCCAGCACTATCTCTTCATAGGTATTTCCTTTCCCCAGAAGAAGCTTCTGGGGTCAACTGTGACGTTTTGCTTAGACCCCCCCCTCTTCCCTCCAAATTTCCTCTGAATCTCACTTTACTCTTTACTTAATACATGAGTTTTGTCAAGATATTTACTATTAATCAGCAATACCAAAATATATTCACACTACCTAAACTGATTATGAAAGCAAAAGAGAACAAAACATAAAGAAGCAAAAAAGGCAACAAAAAAAAATTCAAATCAATTTTTAGCACTATACCAAAGCGATAATTTTAAAAATAAAATAAATAAGAGTTATGAGCAGTGTAGTCAAACAACACATAATCGAATAAAGTAGCATCCATTTTCTCCTTACTACTGCACCAATCTTCATTTAGCCAAGATGAAAAAACAAGTTCTCTGTAGGAAACTGAGTGAAAGGAAAGTTAAGACACCTGTTCACACGAGGTTCTCTTATTTTAAATGATCACAGAATTGAAGACTCCCTAAAAACACAGTCCCCTCCCTGACAGCCTACGCAGGAGGACATCCTTACAACCTCATCAACTAAAAAGGTGGAAACTTTTCTATCATGAGTACATGTTGCCTTTGATCTGTAATAGTCTTTTCAGGCTAGAAAGCGAAAACAGACCTCTAAAGCTTATTTTATACTGAAGAAAAGCGCATTCATACAATCATACCTATTTCCACATAGCGGTTTGGAAGATCACGCATTTCACTGGCATGCCGTTCTTTTACCGAGCAAATCTAGGAAACAGAAATTTGGATCATTATGATGAAAAAAATGTAATTCATCCAATGAAACTAACTTTTACCAGAAACTCCTTTTTGAGTTGAGGCATTCTCAACACGCATTTCTGTATTTCGAAAACACAGGCTGTAAAACAGTGATGATGCATCACTGAAGAAGAAAAACAGACAGGGAAGTTCTAACTGTAGTCCACAGCCTTATAAATATGCTGGGAGAGGAGAAAGAAGACGGACCACAAGAGAGAAATCTGAAAACGTCTGCCCATCAGGATTTCTTCAGAGTAGCATATTTGTGAATTCAGTTTTGGTATTGTCTCATACTTTGTGTCTCATCATGTCACAATTTCAGTAAGAATACACTATTGCAACTCTCGGCAGCAGGAGGAGAGTATGTACATATAAAGAAATGCAAATACCAAATGTTGTGAAGGATACATAATACAAGGGGGAAGACAGATGCCAAACTTAGGACCAACATCTTCATTTGTAAAACTCTAAGTTTAATGCTCCAAAAGCTTTTTATGCTTCACCTACCTCACTTTATCCTCCCTTTCCATCTGCTCCTACAGAGCACTTTTAATTTCCCACTGTGCAGTGAGCAGTCTGTTATTAGAAAACAACTAACAGGTTTGTAACAAACTCATGTCAGGTGTTGGTATGATCAAATCAGTCAGTCTGCAGCACACAACTCAGAAATGCCAGTTCCCTGCTGAAAGCAGAAAAAAAACCCCCAAGAAGCTTGTCTCCCCACCCCTTTTCTTCCCATGGTTGACTGAAATAATCATGTCACAAGTTTCTCAGCCCCTCCAAAAATACCTCACAGTAAATTGTTCTTCCTTAATATTAATCAAAAGAAATGAATTCAAGAGCCCACTAAAAGCTTTCAAAAGAGGAAATCTCTCCAAGGCACAGAGGAGAAAAGTGTCCCTGAGGATTACATTCGCTGCATGCTCACACACAGAGATCTGTCTGACCGCTGGGTGTCTATCACTCCTCCTCCTCATGAGGGTCAGTCCAATGACATTTCTATGGCAGCAGGAGTTCTGCACACTGTAGTCAAACCAAATTCTATTTTTTTCGATTGTCTTTGCTTTTCAGAAATAATCCTCTGTTTGTCTGTGATAACAGCAAGCATTTATTACAAAGACAGGTAATTGCACCTTTACTGAATTTCCCCAGCCAATAATCAGCGTTAAGTTATCCTTCCAGCAAAGGCTGCAGGGATACATATCTGGGCGAAGGCTTATGTCGTCTCGAGGCACATTGGTAATTCTTTGCTTGGAGATCATGTCAAGTATCTTCACGCCCTGAAAGTTTAAACACAAGAGAACTTTATTCAGTTGACAAACTCCTACTCACTACATCTCACATTATTTTGTATGCCAAGGCAGCCATAGCAGCTTATGGCATATGTTTCAGGGTAGGACTGGGCGTGCCAACAGAAAAAGCTTTTGATATAAAGACCCATCTATAACCCAGGAGGTGACAGACGGAATGTAGGATTTAGAGTAAGTTAGATAATTTAAATTCATATGCCAAATGAAAGATAGAATAAGGTAATGAGTGACAGATTAGCAACTCCAGTCATGAACAAGTTCATCTGGTTGGGCTGGTGCTGCTGGAGAAATGAAAAAATCTCAGCTTTTCCATAAAAGCCCCTGTAGACAAGCAGAAATTTCCATCCTGGGAAAAGAACAGATGAAAAGCAACAGTTCATTAAGATAAATGAAGCCAACTTGTACTACTCCAGAAATGTATTTCTACTCATACACTGCAACAGAAAAGCAAGCATATTTAAATGATGTTTGGCTTTGCATGTTGTGATTTTTCACTGCCTCCACTAGATATCTCCTAAACTAACAGAATAAGAAGTTTAAAGTAAGGAAGATTAAAGTCATTTTTGAGGGAAAAAAAAAAAAAGCTATTAGTTTTCTGTGCCATTTAGAAAAGGTGAGCTATAACCTTTCCAATACCAAAATGGAGATTAATTTCATGTTAAGTAATGACTTGTTCTTAGTGATTTAAAACCAAAACTCCTCAAAAAAAAAAAAAAAGCATTTTAGTAGGTATTCCTTTGAGCTTAGTGAGCAGCAAAGGTAACTCTCATAATCACAGAAAAGGGGATGGAAGGGACCTTGAAAGGTCCAGGATGCCATTCCATGTTAAGATTTTTCTAGTGACACAACTGATTTAAAAGATTGTCCTGCCTGTTTCTGTTCCCCCCCCACTGTGAGTTTCTATGTCCCCAGCTGCACAGATTCAACTGTTTTAAAGTAAGAAAGTCTAAACACGGGGATCATGATCTAAGCCTTTTTTACTCCTTTTTTTTTTTTTAAAAATCACAAGGAGCTGTAAGTGATATAGGGGTGGGCTGGGATTTTTTTTTAGTGATCTTCGTCACTAAAGATCTATAAGCATGGAACACAATCCTACTGGCACGTCTCAGGTTAACAGCCATCAATGTTTCAGAAAAAACTTGCACCCAGCACCTGTAACTTACCCAGAACTCAGGGTAACATAAACAAGGAGGTTATGCTTATGTTTGCTATGCTCATCTGATAAAATTTGCAATCTTGCTTGAACTGCTTTTTTTAAAAAGTTGTCTTTTGTTAATCTACCATTTTGTCTTCGGGGATGATTTTGAGATAAAAGCGTCCTCCATCACACCTTCTGTTTTTCTACAATGTGGCAAATCCTATATGGGATAAACTAGCTTACGTTTAAAGCGCCTTTCAAAACAATAGAGTAGGATCCTCTATAATTAAAACTATTCCATTTGATTCATGAACCGAAACAACTTTCAGAGTCAACTCCCTATAATGAAGGAGCTTAAAACCTGTTCAGATGGGAGTTAGGCAGCCTGATGCCTCTAAGGATTTGGTTCTCAGGTGTCTCAGTTCATAAAACTTAATTCTTGGCCATGGAGGAAGAACAGGGCACACACCAAACATGGATTACCAGAGCATCAGACAAGCAGAATTAGACCTTGCCTAAACAACCTGAAGCCCATCTCAGGATGACATCCAGTGCCTAACAAGCTCACATACATTACGCCAAAAAACAAGTCATAAGAATAAGAGCTAGGTAGCCATGCACAGACAGTAAGGAAAAAGGCTATAAAAGATTTTCCTTGACTTTGAAAGAAAGAAAATGCAACACAAAGCCTTGCTAGAGGATGGAGAAATTTTTAAAAAGGTAAAGCGGGAAGGGAAAGGCCAATAACCAAATATATTAATCTTTTGGAGGGCAAGTGTCATTTCATTTTTCATTGAAAGATAGGCCCTGATCATGGCTTTTTGTCTCTGACAGATGGCTCTCAACATTTTATTAGTATTCTGTGTTCTGAAGTGGCACATGATCTCCAGGGATATCTCTCCTCAACTGTCCTATCTATTCCCAGCAGATTCACCTAGAATATATATTTTAATTGTATGGCTCTGAAAAGAACAAAGCCTTCAAAACAGGTAATGTTATGACAATCAAGCATTTGTTGAAGTTTCAATTCTAATGCAGTTATTAAAGGGTAGCAAAATAAACAGAAGTCTACCTCTAGCGATTTTATATCAAACTGGTTTTGAAAGGAATAGAAGAACAATGGCTTTAAAAATATGCTTCCCTTCAGGAGGCAAAAACAACAGAAGGAAAGGAGCTAATGTTTCAGAAGTTCTTTCACCACATTTTAAAAGACGACTTTGGAATTTAGACATGATACACGCTTAAAAAATATCCCTCACTGCTGAGCCTTAAAACATAGACCTTGACCTATGAATTAGATATACAGAGATAGGTGAAATGCAACACTCAGCATGAAAGCAACGGTTCCCTTTAAAATATGAATTACACTTAGAGTTAAAGGGCCTATTTTCTCCTAAGTCTAGCCTTTTCTAATGGTGTACTAAAATGAGAAATTATTACCACCATTTTTTACAATCTGCATCATTAGAAGTAAATATGATAATGTCACTTCAGAACAAATTACAAAATCCAGACAACTTTCATTTTTTTTCTGAGGGGGTAGTGGTTATGTTCTATTTTTTTCATACAAAGAAGAATTACATTGGCATTTCTTCCTCAGACAGTTTGCTTCAATAAATTAGACTGGTCAGAACTCTGCTATACAACAGTACACTGTAGTGACCACTCCCAATAGTCTTATATAGGGCTACTTTTCTTAATATATTAATTAATATATTAATTAATTAATACTTTTCTTAATATATTAATATTTCTTATATATATTATATTTCTCAATATATAAAAGTGGCAATTGCATGCAGAATGCTGACTGGCCAGCAGGAAACAGCAGAAGAAACATTTACGAAGAAATGGGATATAAACCACTGTTTTTCAATGCCTTTTGTACTCAATTCTTTAAATGTACCATTTTTCAACTCAATGTTTTGGAAATTAACATTTAAACATATAATGTATCAGTATAACGCAGCAGTATTTTTGTTTATTTAACAGAAGTGATAAGTACTTACCATATTATTGGCCCAAGCAATTAAATGTCCTCTCCATTTTACATTTCTGATATTTCCTTCCCCTTCATGTAAAACTGAAGGCTTCCATCTATTCATCCAGCCTCTTTCATATAACAGTAACTATGAAGAAGTACAAAAGAAATACTTCTGTCAAACAGTACTGCATGTAAACATGGGAGGTAGTTTTTCTTCATTATCAAGGGCAATTAAAAATACACACCTATCACAAAACACAAGCAAATAGAATCAAACATTTGTATATCATACATATACATTAAGAATACTGCATACTACAGAATTCAAGCTATTTAATTATAATATTAATAAGCAGCCCTTCCATCAAGTTTTTCCAGAGAACAGCAAGTATAATAATTTCCATTTTAAGGATAAAGTAATTAAGACATTTGAGAACCTAAGCCTACAGCACTAGTGATAACACTTCAGAAAACTGGTGAAGAAACCAGGCTACTTCACACCTATCCTGATCTGGCGATAGGCTCCTTCCCCCCAAAAAACAAGAGATAGGAAAAAGCATCCCATAGGCCTTGTGTTCCCAAAGAAAATTACCAAAAACTCCCAAGTCTTTGGTCTTTTGCTTTGTGCCATGTGGAACTACATGGTCTTCTACAGAGCTCTAGAGATGCTGCGTGTGAGTCCTATGTGCGTAAACTGCACTGTACCACAAGTGCTTCTGATGGTAATACTTGTGGGAATCTCAGGTTCTGCAAACAGATATTTCACAATATTTAAATGCATAGGAGATGTTACGAAACAGTTTGCAGCAACAAAGAAAAAACCAACTACATGCAGACAGTTTGCATGACATTCCAGCTCTTTTATCGCTTCCTGTATGGGCTTAGGAAGTTATTTAACAGCATTTTAACATGGAATCACTTTGAGCGAGATACAAAGTGCAGCGCTTAGAGGAACACCTAAGAAGCTGAAGCATCTACAAAGACCATAGTCCAAGGTTCCAGTTCTGCCAGTGCTTACATGACAACATCCACATACAGATACATGCACAATTTGAACTTGAGCTTACATGAGTGCACGATGACTGTTAGGAGGTGTAAAACTGCTCCCTGCAGACTTTTACCATACTAAAACTTAAATCGAAGCACCTATATTGCTAATATTTCCTAAGATCCAGCTGTATATGCTTTTTATTCATGTTTTCCTCCTCCCTGTATTTGCATAAACACATAAAATGCTAAGACTCTAATAGTTTTAAAAAAGCCGTCTAACAAAAGAATGGTATTTTAACATCAAAGCTGCTTCTCTCTCCTGAAGCCACAAGATGGCACCAAATGACAAGTATTTTCTCAAAAAAACTGAAAGCAGTTGCTATGTAGGATGGTTTGACGGAAACTTTCGCATGAAGTGCGCTCCAGATATCAAACTTTTCACTCAAGCATATCTTTCCACTTTAACCCCACCCAGAATGACTCTGTCCTTCACGAAGTTCACATAAGCGCCCACCTTTTAAATAGCTTAGGTTTAGCCTAAGCCTAGGTTTTTTTTTTCCACATATGGAAAGGCTATTCGACAAATCACGTAAAAACTATGTCATTAAAAACTAAGTGCTTTGCTGATCCAGACTTGAATTTTTTTTCCTAGTTCACAAATTCCTAAGGAGAGGCTTGATGGAAAGAGAACTGTCACTTGGATGCTTCTTTCAATACCATCCAATAAAGACAGTAGCATAATACATAGTATTTGAATGTACACTTAACTGGACAAGGCTGCAAAAACTGATGAGAAATGCTAAGACTGGCTGATGTCAATTATATTAACTGAACATTGAATCTTTTCTGTTTGTGACTGAATTGTGATTTCAGTTTATTTATTACACACGAGATACTGAGTGAGTTCGGAGTGAGGCTTGGCAGCTACTTTGTTACTGTTCATGGTTGGTGAACATCATGCTTTTTCATGACCCCCTACCTGCATAAGAAAATAAATGACCTGAGAAAGAACAAAAAAAAAAAAAAAAAATCTTGCTTCAGTCTATGCTCAACTCTAAGCACATGCTTAATTAAATTTTCAGACCAAAGCAGCAGAAGCAGCCTGTAATAAAGATGGAAAGTGAATCTGAATCACTGCAGCACTCAGAATTCCCCATTTCATATCAGCAACCACAACAGGTCTAACATTGAAGCCAAAGGACATTCAACATTATGGCTTCAAAACAAATTATTTTTTTCAAAATGTACTTTACTTATTTATCTACGATGCAATTATCCGCATTTTATTGATGTACATAATGTGATATATTTATTATTTCTTAGAGCAATGACACCTGGAAACTGAATTACTGAACCCAGAACTTAGCTGTGTGTTTTGGAACTACTATCCACTGAATGCATCTCTCTCCAAATAAGCAGCCTAATTTATTTCTCAGTCTTCCTTTATATCTTCACATTGAAATGTTTATCGCACCAGAAAGCCATTTACAACTTGAAGAGAAGTTAGACACATAACAAAAATCTGGAGAGGTTCCTCCCACCACCTCCCTCTCTCTTTTTCGTAGGGGAAAAATATTTTAGGGCTTTATTCCCCATAAATCCCACATTTTGGCAGTCAGCATTCACAGTACTTATATTTCAACAGCAATCACAGAAAACACTTCCTTGCCTTCTCTGCAATACACTTTGTATTTTCTCCTTTTTGATTTCCTTTGGTAAATCTTTCTAGTCCTTTGTTACAATACAGTTCTGCTTAAAACATGCTTCCAGCATCTCTTGCGTGTACTGTAACATGATAATATAGCTGAAATACAATAAAATTAAAATTAATTTGACTTCGAGGATCTCCAGTCACACTTCTTCATACTACACTGCAATCCGCTGATATTTCACTGCTTACTATTTTGCGAGTCTTCTTAACTGCTTATGCTTGTCCACTGGATCATTAAGAATAAAGACACACTGAAATGTGTGAGACAAGATGACAGTGCAGGACACTTTTTGTTTTTATAAACAAGTGGATATAATTCTCTTGGATTAGTAAATACATCTCTGAGTATCTTTCACTACCAGGAGATTAACCTCCTCCAAAAAGAGCTATTTTAGAGTGCATCCAATAAAGAGAATAGACTAGTACTTGGATTTAATGGACCCTATCATGCAATTAGCATTAACACTAATTACATGTAATCCCAGTCTTTAAACTGTGTACAGGAATTCTCAATCCTATGAACAAAGAGGCCAGTGATTGCAGCTTTGGTATTGTCAATATGGTGAAGAGATTCAATTCAGTTTAACCCCACTACTAAATACCACCTTCCAAACACTGAAATAAAAGATGTCTATTCTCACACAGGGAAAAGTTTTCAAAGGAAACACACTATTACTGAAGCATAGGGTCCTCACTATGTTTCAACATAGTATCTTCTCTGTAAAGACCCCCAGGAGTTTTACAGAAGAAAAAGGCTGTAGTTTGTAACTAGACTTCAGTTTGTAACTGAAGAGTCACCCTTCCCTACCCTACTGCAGTACTGTTGGATTAGTTTTTATTTCACAAAATAAAAGTTACAAAAGAAAACCCTCCCTGTATTTTTCTTGTCCTGTTCTTTGTTTGCCTGAATGTGAAGATGTGCCTACCTGTGACATTTGTTCTGGGTTTTTGCACCTTTGTCACCAATTCTCTCCTCATCCAGGTAAGATCACAAAAACCTAAAATGCTACTGCCATGGTTACAAGTGATCACTAAAGACAGTTATTGTTTTCAGCATAAAAACAACATTTACAGGCACAGCCAAGATTAACAGATATCTGAAAGTAACACAGAACAGCATGCCACATGAAGACTTACTGTTTAATCCTGCATCCCTAGGAAAATACATAGCAACAATAAAAAATTATCACTTCTGTTTGAAAAAGCAAAGGACTGGATGAGCTCAAACGAGGCAGAGAGTAATGTAAGCCTCAAGTTTTTAACTGAAGATGAGTTTTCAAAATACTATCACAAAACGCTGTTGTTTAAGGAGCTGGGGAGTGGCTGGAGGGGAGGGCAGGAGGTGCAGTCAAGGGAAATCAAGCAAGGAAGCAGTGGCAGGCAAGAACAGCACTGGGAGGTAAGTGATGGCAACGGTGAGATACAAAATAAAAGCTGCTGCTGAAGTTCATAGACAGAGAAGCTAGAAATTTGGAGAAGTTGAATCCAAACAAATGTCATAGGACTTTCACTAGGCTGTATTTTTAACAACTCAACTGCTGGATTCCAGTTGTCGCCTATTCACAAATAGCTACGGAATTAACACCTTGGAAAGCAAGTCCTGCAGTCTTGCAGGCAGAAACACAAGCTCTTACACATTTAATACATTTAGATCCTCTTTGCTTCCCACCTCAGGCAATGAAAAAAGTTTTCTACAGAGACATTTGCAAAAGACACAACTACAGATTACACACTATGATTTATTCTGTCTTTACAAAACCCAAATTTGTTTGGTACAGCAGAAGGAGAATGTTTTGTTTTTCAGGATAAAGATGAAATGCACATCCAAATAATAATAAAGAAGAAATGTAAGCCAAATAATCTGCTTATTAAGCAAAGACCACATCACTACATATCAAAGTCTCATCTAGTCAATAATATGGGCTACATCCAGGCATTATATATTGTGGCAAGCAAATTGCAGACCTGTACTCCTCGCTGCTACAGTTTGTTTCCTGCTTATGGTAAATTATTGAATGCATGGACAGAAATTGCCACAGTATTTACTCTTTCTTCACTTAAACCAGACCTTTGAGTATTTACTGACTGACATTTTATAGCTTACAAAGCAATCTGCCTTTCTTCTCTGGTACTCTTCTATCCAATGTAATGCCAAACAGCTGACTATCTGCTTTCTAAAAATGGACTGTGCTGCAAATAGCATCCTGACAATTTAATAATTTGTCAAAGTAGTCCAACCAGTTATTATGAAGTACATATCATGGGGTTCAGAGGTAAAGGTCATCTACTTACTCACAAAGCGGAGTGCATCTGCTGACACTAAAAAGCAGACAATTAAAAAAAAAATCTGAGATGTTCGCTGGCAGACTTGAGTTTAACATACAAATTCCACTACCCATTACAGCAGCTGCAGGTCCCCAAGAATGCTATTTATCTTCCTGCTTGTGCACTGTTCACAATTACTATCCTCTGCATATGACAATGTTCCATCTGGAGTGGAAAGGAATTTAGATTGACTTGTTTCATGTCTCCAGCAGGAGACACCATGGTCCAGCCCAGGACTCTGAAATTGTATTCTAGATTTTTTTTTCATATGTAATAATAAATTTGCCCCAGGTGACACTAAGTTCTCTCTGCTTTCATGGCATAGGCAAAGAGATGAAACTCTAATGTTTATGCATGGACACTGATATGCTCAGATGCTAATTCTGTGAGGATAAATAGGACAAACACATTTACACACATCTGTTTCAGAAAACCAGTTTTATTAGTGTATCTTCTTCAGCAGAAGAAATACTGACCCCATTAAAAATATGTTTCTATATCTTTTTCCACCATATAGATATATATAAGTATATTAAGTAGATATAGACAAAGATAGATATAAAGATGTGACTACAGCCAGTAGGTTTTCAGTTATATCTTGGTTCTCTAACCCTTAAAATGTTTCAGATTGGATACTCAAATCAAGACTTATTATACAAAATGTATGTCCTAGGCAAATGAGGAGCCAATTACTTTAAGATACTGAATATCTTACTCTATACTGGCTTCAGAAGTTATTTGCTGAAGTGTGCTGGGTCTCCACTACCATGCTGGGTAGAGAACCCCCTCAAAAAACCTTAATTACTACACACACAGCAATGATTCAATCAGTTCAGAGGATTCATTCTCCTAGGAATTTTACTACAAAAACCTTTGTGTCTGGTTACTGGCGTTAATCAAAACATGAAATAGGGAGTCTCATCAATGTCTCTGCCAGGAAAGAAACTTCAGGTTGTCCTGCTCTCCTAATTTATCTTTACATGAAATACAGTAGCTGATACCTTGACTTTGGAATGGAAATATCGTTCAGTCTGATCTTTTTGTTATTTCTGCCTCCTTACCGTTCAGGATACAATGGATACTCTAACTTTGCAATAACGTTCATTTAGTCAATGTGTTGAGAAAGACCAGTACTCTAATGGTTAAATAAAGAATACCTTGTTTTCAGCTTTACCACCCTCATTTAGTTGGCTTTTACTCTGTTATTTTTTAAGATTAGACCCTTTTTTAAAAGGTAGAAGGTTATGGCCTTCAATAGCACAGTAGTTGTCTTTTCCATTGCTTTGAAGCTCTACTCTCTGCTCTGGACAGGAATGCCCTGTTATTTACAATATATGGTATTATTATTTCAGGGTTACCATCATCTGCCAAGTCATCACAATGGTGCTGTAGTTAATTGCAGAGATAAGGGGAGGGGAACAGGGAAGTGCCTCTGTTTAGTGTGGTATCTATTGCTTCTCACTGCGATCCTGTCAATGTTTCCACAGTACCTGACTCATTTCTAGACATAGATAACATTCATTCATTGAAAAAGAAGGGGATTAAAAAACACTTTTCCACCCCAAAAAAAGAAGGCAATGATATTATCTGAAGTTCTTTGGTTTTAAAAACTAGTGCTTTAGTAAGCAAACAATTTAAACCCGTTAATACTCATAATACAATTTAGAGAAAACCACTCTTCAAGGACTCCAACATGCCTAGTTAATCAACTGTACAACCATATACATGGCAGAACTAAGGCTCCAACAATCTGCAATGATTTAAAAATTTACCCCAGGGAGCACTGCTCTTAAGTCAGCTTTAGGTGAGGCTGAGCTTCTAAGACGTGGCAAATCCTAGCTTCACACAGCAAAACTCACCCAAGTTCCAAACATCCACCTGTGTCGGGAACTGAGGACTCGCACCACACATGCCTGAAGCATGTCACTCAACCTTTTTCCCTCCCTTTCTATAGACTTTTCTTTTTTTTTTTTAAAGAGATTGCTACTCATCTTGAACATTTGCAGAATGTTCTGTGGTGGGTCTTTGAACTGAAAAGTGTATTTTTTACATATTTTATATTGTTATGAAGAACTGTATTCTCAAAAAACTAAGGAGGTGGTAATTTACAGTTAAAGCTCCCTCACTCAATCATAAAGGATCCTACTGAGGCTGAGGCTTGGAAATAAAATCAGTAAATTTAAGCAGATATTTTTGAGATGAGAAAAAATGGAGTGTTAAGGTCGAGGGGCAAGTTCTTGCTTCCTGTATGAGGTGTGGTGTCTCTATTTCACCGTAAACCAACATCAGCAAGAAATTCAAGTAGGAAATCACAAACATCTTTCTCATATTCTGAGACAACAAGTTCATAATGCAACTAGAAGGGTTTGAGGAAGCGACCAAATTTCTTTCTAGGTCCTTTTATCTGCTCAAATTATCTTAGTAAATAATTTTAAAAAAAACCCCAACACTTAAAATGCTAATTTTACATTATGTCACCATCTCACAGAACAATAATAACCAAAGACAGACCACGCAACCCTTTGGGTGAAGAGTTCATACACTTCACACTAAGCACCTCAGGCAGGGAGCATAGCATGAGGGCCTAAAGCAAAGCCTCTCTCTTAAGCTTGATTCATAATGAGGATAGCCTTACCTCCATCACTACTGGTATCCCTGCCTTGGTGCAGGTGGGGAAGACAGACAGCATACCTACCGCCACTGCCAGCTATCAGCTATGAAGTCACCGTGTCCACACAAAGGCTATAAGAGACCTCAGGAGTCACAGGATGTCCCATCCCCTTCTCTGAAGGGGCTCACCCAACTACACAACCCTCAGACACAAGGTGAGAGACATGGTGAGCTTCAGCCTCCTTCTTGCTCTCATAGACCAGCTCCCCATCGCTTGCTGCCCTCATACAGCTCTTTGGCTTTATACATAAGGAGAGCTGTAAATAAAAATCAGCTGTGTTTTTCAAGATCTTTTTCTTCTCAGGAAAAAAAAAAAGATAATTAAGTGGGTGGAATTTAACTTTTGGAATTTTCACAAAGCATTTTGTTGCTGCCTTTATACAGGTACACACACTCCTTTCAGAAAAAAGGAGGAAAGGGGAAAGATTTCTACCATGAGGCGAAGAGGTTTTATTTGTTGGTTTTATGTATCAATAAAATCAAATTATAGGTATCGAGGGACATTTATTTCAATGTTAAATACCTTATGTTAAGATGCCAATTAAAGTTTTCCTGAAAAGTAAAGTTCTTCAGCAAAAAATGAATGCATTAAGAGCGCGTATACCATTCCCCAGAGGACAGAATATAAAACAACCTGTCAAGTAATCAAAGATAACCAAAGAGAATGTGTTAACTCCCTGATGTTTTTTTCTGTTCGGCATCAGGTGAATGCAAGCTCTTTTACCACCTGACGGAGCCCTGTTCTATTAATTCCCTGTTTCTCTCTTCCCATACCACTTTCATCAGTACTAAAAAGCTTCACAAACTGGTGGCTGACAAAGACGTACACTGACTGTGCATTATTTTAAGGACAACACCCACTCCAACGAGCCAGCAAAAGCTGTCAAGCATACACACCATTTAAAAAGCAAAATAAAACACAACTATGCTTCAAAACATATTGAACCGCTAATGAAAATTAAGTTGTATTCAGCACTAGAAGCCTGCAATTCTTACATGCTGGTAACAGTCAGGGAATTCGGTTTGATGCATCTATAAGTGAGGATTGTTCATCCTTAATTCATAAGAAAAGGCAACAGGAAAATTCCATGAATTCAAGAAACTGTTCCAAATCAAACTTTTCGTATTTTGACTGAAAATATGCAATATGATATAAAATACTTGTAGGACCTGGAAGCATCCCTAATTTTGAAGTCAGAATTGCACCCTACATCAATAAGACATTGTAACCCACATCTAAAATAACAACTGCCCCTAGCAGAAGACTAAATACACAGATACAAGAACTTGAAAAAGAGAGAGCTTTACTCTACCAAGAGCTCCCCTAAATTACTTCAAAAACAAATCAAAACACCCCACGCCATGAACAAGAACTATCGAAGATATCTGCATTTGTTTAATTAAAAAAGAAACCTATAACAAAAAAAAAATCACCCAAAGATAAAGCAAAAGAAAAATCTCAAACATCAAGACAAACACACATTACCAAAGACCAGTGTTAATGTCTAAGTTCTGCTCTCACTTCAATAAATCAAAATGAATGGAAAAATTTGGCCTAGAAAATGCAAATGACATTTTTTTCCAGACTATGTCGACAAAAGTATTTCTACTTTGAAGCTCAACTTGTTGCAACATGTTTCTAGTACTAAAAGTGCATTTCGCCCCTCCAGAATTAGTCTTAATTAGGAGTGTTCTGGAACGCAATGCATAAGGACAAGGAAAAAGCAGAATTCATTGTTCTAGGTGTTAAAAATCACATTTTAAAAATCTATTTAAAAATCTGTTTAAAGGTAGCCTAAGTTCATTACACGATGATCGCTTACCTTTTTCCCTCCAGTTACAAATTGCTTGAAGTGGGATCTTACAAAATGAGGATGAACAGCAACAATCTGAGTTTGGGTCAGGAAGGTGAGGGAGAAGAAAAAAAACAAAGATTGTGGCTTAAATAAGGAGCATGACATCACTTGTTAAACTAGATAACTCAGTTGTAATACTTCATATTTGGCAAAAGGCTCTTCCTCTGAAGCAGAGCCTAGATCTTTCAGACATCTCAGGGATTTTTTTTCCTAGAAAAGAAGAAAATTCTGCATATTGTAAGGCACACAAGAAGTCCCACACCTGACACTGAGAGCCTTGCTACACCAAATAACTACTTTTTTTTTGCACAGACAGCAGCAGAATTAGGACTGTGCAGCATTGGACTGCTGTGAGCACGGGTTACTCTGAGTAAGTCTTGTTTGGGACCTGCCTAGAGGGCACACACACCTCAGCCCTGCTGCAGAACAACCTCATTAGCATCAACACACCTTTAACAGCCTCTTTGCCTTACGTGTTACATGCTAAGTGTAGCAGATCCAGCTGTAAGAATAGTAAAGAACAAGGAGCCAAGAGCGTTGCATCTGATGTGTGACTTAAAATGGAAAAGCAAAGCTTAATGAGTTTATTCCTTCCTCTCCCTCTTAGAGGAGCTGCAACATGGAAGGCCCCAAGCAGCAAAATGCAATCATGTGCCCACACCACATCTCCTCCTGCATGAAATATTTCTGTTAAAAAAGCAAGATCTTCCCATATGCCTACTAGAGGCCCTTTTTTAAGAGCTGGGCAGCCCCCAGGTCTCTCAAGCAGAGTATAACCAAAGTTTTCCCTTCAGACAGGATACCTCAGCATTGCCACCCATTGCCCTATCCCGAGATGGGTTTAACAGATCTGAATTGGTTGCAAAATATTGACACCACAGTTAGCAGAAACCTCAGAATTTATATCAAATACAAAGAAATACAAAGAAATATGTTGAGACAGGTAACAGCTGAAACAGGACAATTTCTCTTTCACTTTGCGTTTTGTATTTGAAAAACTCAATAATACTTCTTACAAAACCAAGATCAGCTTTCTTCCTGACTAACCAGATCAAAAGCTTTTATATTGAGAGAGATAACTATTTTCTTGTGACATAAATACATTTCAAGGAAGTGGTGTTCCTCTCTCTCATTTAGATTCAATGTGACCTTTGTATCATTAAAGACAACAACAACACAATTACTAAAGATTAAAACAAGCACTTACTTTAATAGGACAGTCAAACGTTTCATGAAACTCTTCTGCTGAATACAACCCAAACACCTGCACCTAAAGAAGTATATAAAAACAAAAAAAAATATTTACTGAATAACCACTTGACGAAGTTCAATGTAAATTGTTAATGACTACAAGATTAATTTCAATGCTACCACTTACATACTTTTCCTAGAGAAAAGTCATATTTAAGAGCTCAGAGTTAACTGAGACATCTTGGGCTTCTGTTGTGGCATATCGCTAAGTATTTGCAGCAGCGCAAAAGTACTTAAGTGAATCTTTTTCTCTTTTTTTTTTTTTTTTTTTTGGTATAAACACAGCAAAACCGACAAGTTCCTTTTGCTTTAGGCAGATCAAATCGGTTTAACAGATACTGATCTAAGTAAGGTAAGAGCAACATAATAACATTCAGGGAAGATAAATTAAAAACCCTTCCTTTCTGAGAAAGAACTGTAGGAATTTTTCCCCTCCAAGCAATACAGGGTTTACATAAGAAAAAAAGAAACAAAACAAAACCAGTCTGAAAACCACATCCTATATGTTTCTTGGCATCCTTTCCTCCTCCCAAGCGCATTCAGTGCTATTTTGTTTTGTTCCATGACCACTGGAAATATCTTTCTCTGAAGATTCAGCCCTTTTCACCTATGTTGATGTCTCAGTACATTTAATAGTCAGCACTGAAGTTGTAACCATAGGCTGTCAGAATATCAAAATTAATTAATCCAAAGAAGACTCAACATTAAAAAACAATCCCCCCCAAATCAAAACACCAACAAAACATGTTACTACCATCGAGAGAATTAACATATCTAAAAGTTTTCTTCACTTACAAAACTGGCACAGAGGTATTAAGTGTGAAAGAAGTATTATTAGACTTAGATGCTATGACTACAGAATAGGGTTTCTCAAGCTTTTCCTAAGTACAATCCACTTTGGGGTTCATGTCTCTTCATTCAATATGCAACATTCCCTTCCCAGTTCTCAGATGAGACAGTTGACAATTCAGTTCATGCAGAACTTAGGAGTAAAATAGTGCCAAAGACTTATGGCCAAGAACTAGTAATTGATATACTAATTATGACTTTCACAAATAATAACTGGTTTGCTTTTTCATTATGATTTAAAGAGGTTTCCACTCACTGCCAGAAGCTGTTGGAACAAAATCACCCCAGCAGGGATGGACACTTATGGTGTGAGAAGGGACAGAAGAGACCATTCTGTGGAGCAGTCAGTGGAAAACACTATCTGACAGCAAATCTACTTAACAAGGTTCTCAGACAAATTTAGTCATTCATCTTTATTTTCTGGAAAAGGCAATCCCTTCAGTAATCCTGTATTGGACTCAAAGATCTAAAAGACCATTTAACCTTATTTCCTTCTCTCTCTCCCCCATCTCTACCATGATCCTTCAGGGGGAAAACTAAAAAATAATCATAATATAAAATAAAAAAAAATAGACAAAGATCTGCAGAACAGAGCCAGAAAATACCAGTAATGGGCCACAAAGAAAAAGAAGCTTGATGGCTCTGAAAAGATCAGTTCAGAGGACAAGATGCCCCACAATTCCTGCAGACAGTCAAGCAGACAGAAAAAAAATTAGACTTCAGGTAAACTACATGAGAGACTAGCAATCGCTGAGGAACTAAGCCATCCTCAGAGTGGCTCAAAGTTCAGCAGTCTCAGTGAAGTCAAAAACATCTTAAACCACCTCATCTCCCTTTCAAGCTTGTCTCCTGGATACATCTCCTAAGCAGCATTATCAGCTCTGTCCATTACTCATTAGCGAATATACTGCCTCTAACAACACGCTTTCAAAATACTGCTGCATGCACTGTGTAGGGCTGAGCTACTGCTCCAAAGGATTGGAAAATCAATATTTGGAGACAGTGAGATGCATCACAAAGCTGTGATTATGTAAGCTAACCAAAGGGTTTTATTCGAGTTGGGCCTGGCTGTAAGCCTAGAAAACCTTCAGGCTGATGTCTAGAGGATTTTGTTTTCTGCATTTTTGTTTTCATCAGCTGGCACAGCATATCAAATGTAACAGACTAAATAAAATAAGAAACAGAGGAAAGAGAAAATAAAGCAGAGAGAAGAAAGGAGGAAGAAAAAGGATAGGCATTAAAATACAACATAGCAAATTCCAGAGGCAAAATCCTCAAAGATGACAGAACACCCCTCTTAAGCTAAAACTAATTAATCAAAATTAACATTACCAACAGTGCCTTCAACATTTTCATAATACTGCATTTAACATGGCAATATGATATTCCTTTAAGAGTATGAAAACAAAATGGAACCAGTTAACTAAAGAGGAGAAAGCAACTCAGCATAAAATACATGTCGTCATGTTTATTCTAGGGACATCGTGTAACAGTTTATTACTTCTTAATGTCTTTTATTCTTCAGAGAGAAAGTGATTTTTTGATATTACTAACCTATATTGGATTTATGTATTTCTACTTTCTGTTCCCACTCAGCTTATAATGGTTTAGGGGAGCCAGAAAAAGGATTTCATGAGGACAGTCCTCTACCTTTTGTGAATCCTCTCCGATTTTAAGCATCCAGAATCCACCACTCTACTACATCCAGACTTAGCTGTTTCTTTGTTTCCAAGTGCGGAAAAAGCAGACAGCCTTACAGTGATCAAAAGGCAGTAAAACAAACACATTTTTGCTACAAGCCACATCTCTTGAAAAACAATCAAGGTAATACTTCATGGATATTCTTGACATAAACATTGTTGCAGGCATTAAACATGACACAAAAACATGTTAAGCACATGGCTTTTCAACATAATTTCTATTTTTTCATATAAGAAAGCTACAAGCTAAAAAATGTGCAAGTTATATTGTTGTTATGTTTTGACATTAAAGAGCTTTAGCAAAATTGGAAGTCAGATCCTATTTTTTTCAAGATAGCATATAAGCTAGCAAAAAGTAACTTAAAAGAACTCCACAATTCTGAAACTGCAAGCCTGCTTCCCCTTCTATGTATTTCAGCACCAAAATTCTTCTCTACCTTAGAATTCCAACACCCAGCTATTTTCCCCAGCCAGTGGCCAATCTAGAGTGGTGGTGGTATTTTTGATTTCTGCTCCTTTCCATGGCAGTGGTGTCCAGCTGCAGCTGAGTCTATCGGCGAGGAAGATTTTTTCAAAGAATCAAATGTGCAGTACAGAATAGCTGCAAGTGGCTCCCAAAGCACTCATTGGCCTTGTATGATGTCCAGGTGCCAGGTTTTGACATTTAGTCTGGATGCTGCCCGACACAAGGAGTGTCAGAATTGCCCTGTGCGGCTATGCCCCTCTCCCAGCCAACATAGCTAGTCCAAATCTAGTTTCAGAGTATCAAAAGAAAGAAAAAAGTAGTACAATAAAGTACATCAGACAGCTGAACAGATATGAAGAGGGGGTTCTCATCATAAGGCCTTCCATTAAGAAGACAAATGGTTTCCATCCCCTCATACTGGATTCACTTTGATATGGGAAAATGCACTCCTTACCTATTGTCTAGAGGACATACCTTCACTAATTGGCAGAAAATACTTGCATCAACCCAGTGGGCTCAAAATTTACTGGTCCTTTTACTATACCCATTTTTTTGTTTACAACTGATTTAAGAAAACTAAGCTGTTTCACTTTTTTCTTTCTACAAAAAAAAAGACAAACAAAAAACTAAGTAAAAATACTGAAATCTATCTGAGTTAATGATGACCTCGCAACCACCTGCAGAAGCATTTAACTTCTTACAATGTGAACGTTCCCACTGTGGTAAGGGAAGACTTATATGGAATGTAAAGTTACGCTTATTTTATAATTCAGAACATGGAAATGCTACATTATCAGGGAGGAATTTTGTGTCATTTTCTTATACAGTGGCACAACATAGAAATATGTGTTTTCACCCATTTTAGAGGTGGATTCTCTCACAGAGACACTACTTTCTGTGTCAAGTGGAAAGTCTAACTTCTAACCCATGCAGATCTTTCAAATCTCCAGTGAGCTTATAAATGCAGAAGATGGTGATGCATTAATGCCCCTGGAATATATGAATGCAAATATAGTGAATATTGTACTCGTGATACTCCAGCCCCACGTCAAAAGCATTACCAGAATTAACCATGTCTTGGAGACCACACTATGGACTGACTTGTATAGCACATCACCTATTGGCGATGTCACTAAATGAAGACAGATTCACCATTTAAAGTATTGGAATCTACTCAGATACAGCCATACTAGTATAGGGATTATGGATTTTCAAAGATTTCTGAAATAAAGTATATATTTTAATATTAATTTAATATATGAAAAATGTGCGTGGCTTATAGTCTCACACGGCTACATTCGTATTTTAAGTCAGCAACCCAGTCACATCTGAGGAGCCCTTACAGCAACTGCTTGCTTCCCCCCGCAATTCAAAACACCCAAACCAACAATGCTAGCTCAACGTTTTTATTACCTTACACAATTACTGACCCTTTCCTTATCTTGCTTAGACAATTAGGACACTCTTGCTGTGTTTCTCACAGGCTATAAAATTCTACAACCCACTCTGATAGTCACTAGTATCCCAATTACTGTGTCAAGATACTGACATCAAGATATCTCTGTGAAACAAAAGGCTTGGATACATAAACTGGCTGCCTGCCTGTTGAGGAAAAAGACCACCTATTTGGAAGGTAAAAACCCAAGCCCACATAGTCTAAAGGAGTTGCTTCCCCACTCCTACTGCAAAATCTAATTTTAATTTATAGACCTTCTATGCATTCATTAGGATCACAGACATTCCTCCTCCTCTCAAGTCTGCTCTGTAAGAAATGTTCTCCTCGGTAAGTCAGGTGGGTATTGAGAAATTATTTAAATTATTTTTAATGCACTGCATTTGTATATGAGCATTATATTAAAAAAGAAGCTTAAATACACCCTGTGCATTAGAATTTTATCATTGCAAACCAACATTAGGAAAGCTTGCCATTGACTTAAAAACAAAAAAGACATTCTTATAAGTGGAAAATCAATCACCAAAACCACTAAATGTCACAGCTCAACATTCCAGAGAAGCACTGATAATTGTTTGTTATACACTGCACAAATGATATATGTCCTCAGTCAAGGAAGTAGGTGCCAGTTTTTTAGGAAACTGTACATATATTGATTTTACATTTATTTAATGTGGCTGTTGTAAGACACTTTATTCTTCTGATAAACTATGATTGCTTATCAAAAGATTCTATAATTCAAGAGAAACATTCATAACGTGTGTGAAAATGAAAACCACCAGCCCACAGAAATCATGCCCACAAAATCCAATTTTGTGGATTTATAGCAGAAAAGCATTAAACTACTGTCTTGCAGGAACAGAGAGTAGTCACTGAAGTATAACTGGCACAGCAGTAATGATTAAGGTGACATGTCCTCCTGCCACAGCTGTTAATCAGCTTAATACCAGATACATTATTGACATTCTCGTAATTACTTTTCCTACGGCACATTTGTACAAAATATATTTGCCTTTAATTTTGAATATTCAAAGGTGAGTCCAGTTCTCAAAATGGATGGTCAAAGTGGCGGTGCTAAATGCAGGAATTAACTCCACAGGTATCACAATTATCTCAAATATAATACTGAGGATTACCTGCTACCTCATTAAATATACAAATGGATTTGTTGTACCTTGCCATCTTCTGAGCAGACACCCATGTGTTCTCCACTTTCATCCAGGCTGATCTGATTTATCTTCACTGGGCTCTACAGAGAGGAGAGAAATGAAAGAAGAAAGACTTCTAAAGTTGACTTTAAAGTTTATCACCAATCACATGCTTTCATGCCTCCACTTTGTGAGACTGACGTGTTAAGTTGCACAAATTGATCCCCCACCCCAGAATAGGTATTTCTATGACAGTGCCCAAAGATACCCTTCTTTCTAGCCTTCCGCCTATCCCAGAAATTTGACCTTTTTTGCAGTTACACACCTTGAGGCTCTGGAGCTCTCATGACATGCCAGATTCTCAGATTTTGAGCACCTGTGCACCACAGCTATTCATTAAGAACTACTCCTGCTATCAAAACTCAGCATAAAACACAATGACCACACAAGCATTAAGACAACTAAAAATTCTTCTGGTTTGGTCTCATGGCTATACTGGTAAGTATTTCTCCTTTCAAATCCCTTCTTTTGCTTTCATTTCCACCTCTAACAGTGTTCTCAGAAGTGAGTATTAGAAGTTATTAAAGTGCAACATAGGTGTGCTTGCTCTTAGACAAATACTGAATAAAGCCTGAAGACTGCCCCAATGTAACAAATTTTCCTTTCCCTATCCAGATCGACTACTGGTTCTCATCTACAGGGTATAAAGCATCTGTCACTGTTCCCTTCAGCTTATACATCTATCCTTACCTTAACTACTGAGTACTAACTTATAACATCATTTGGGTAATGCAATGCATATTCTCTTGCATATAAAACCCCATTCAATTATATTGAAGTACCATGAACCTTCTTATGTATCATGATCTTGATTTCACCTCCCGTAACAAATAGCTCATCATTCCAACCATCACTGAAGGATCTTCACCCAAGTAAGTTTCTCTTACACATTTAAGAACAACTTTTCTTACTTTCATAAAATTATGAACAGACTGAACCACAAAACAGATCGCTTCTGTGTCTCTGAGCATGGTTAAAGAGAAATTCAACGCATGTTTGTGTGAAAAGTGTCACTGGAATAGCATTGGAGTCATGGGCTCACATTAGATATTATGCAACTGTGTCTAAAATATCACAGGTCCTTATAAATGCTATGGCAGTTGGAATTACATAAAAAATACATCATAAAAAGTTACATAAAAACATACCATCCAAATGGATGATCTACAGGAGATTAACTGAGGTCTTCTCATAGCCTTTGGAAAGCTTTTCTCCATAATCTCTCACAGACAAAAAAATTCCAGCTCAGGGAAATGAAGTTTTCCTCTCTCTTGCCTTAAAAAGAACATATGCCCAAACCACATTTCATTTTCTAGAAGCTTCTTTCTAATCAAGGTTGAACAACTGAGCCCTGCACTGCAACAGTTGTCTGAGGAGTTGGGAAAAGCATGCTGCCAGCCAGCCCTTTTCTTTCCTGCTTTTTTGCATGCAGGAGAAACCACTCTTTGTCTCACTTTGTGTCTCTGCAAAACACCACATGGACATATTTATATAATATTTTATAATTGCTGCCTATCACAAAGTGGTCCTTCTGCTGTGCGTTGTTTGCCAAGAAGTGCACTGATGAGAAAGAACTCAAACTAACTTTCCTTTACTTATGCACTCCAGAAGTATTTTCATTCCCCACAAAGTGGTTACACTAACTTGCTGCATTTCAAAGCCAGCAAGTGCAGGCAGTTGGTGTACATTCCCTAGCTGTGTTACTCCAGACACATTTGCAAGTGTCAGATGAAGATCACAGCTCAAACCCTGAGCTTGGTGGCATGGTCAACATCCTCATGAAAGCTCTGATTCTCAGAGGCTACATACACAGCTGGTTCTTTCCAGGTCTGGAGGATGCCAAGTAAGGCAAGAAATGTCAGTTGTCAGACTAATTTTCTAGAAGCTTCATAAAAATTGCTAGCATCACTTTTATTCCTGCCTTACCCTGAAAATGCCTTTCTAAACTTCCAGTTTGCTCAACAAGGTGCAAGAGAAGATTTTGACAAACAAAAACCCCACATCTCCACTGTTCCCTCTGCAATAAGAAACAACTCCAGCCCTCTGGAAGGACAAGCATAGCACAGAAGGTTCAACTGAGTTCATCATGGAAGACGCAGGATTTTTCATTCTAGGCTGCATCTAAGTTGCCACTGCCACAACTTTTACACAAAGTTTCTTCTATTATTAGTCTGCAACTGGAAAGGCAAAAAGTCCATCTTCATTAGCCCCACCTTGACACAAGGTCATATGCTAAGGTACAATGTTCAATTGGCCATGTTCTTCTCATCTTTCCAGCACCTACACCTGCCACCAGGGCTGACATGATAGCAACAGCAGATCTAGCAGCACTCCTGTGCGATGGGCCTTCTTGGACACTACTGCAACAAAGCCCAAGACAAAAGAAACAAAACAGGACACACCAGAAGAGTTAACAGCTCAGTCCTATAACCTGCACTGTTCCCATTTTGCTGCCAAAATGCTTTGGTAAAGTCTGATTTTGGAAAAGTGAAGTGCAGGAAGTAGGCAATGTAGACTATGTAAGTTATCCTCACTTAATGAGTTGAAGACGACGAGCAGGATGATGAAATTTATCTGTCAGGCTGTGGTTTGAAAACCACATGGCATACTTTGGAGATTAAAGGTGTAATTGCATTCAAGTAACAAAACAGTTACTAGCAAAGAAAAACCTCTCCTTATATACATGCAGAACATTGTCAGTGGGCAAAAGGTGATTCCACGGTATTCACATTTTTCCCACATTCAAAATCGCACACAATACTTCAGAAGTATTTCCTAAGAAGAAATTTGATGATAAAGTATTTCACAACACTGTATATAACCGGCAACTTGTTACATGCCTTCTACACGCCCAACACCTCCATCAGTTGCTTTTAACTTTTCCTTTCTCCAATTCCTTTTTCCTGTTACCTGCACCATATATTATAAAGGGAAGACAAATAAATTCAAAGCAAAAACAGAGTAACCTTTTGTTCAGCACTCAAGTTGAATTGGCACTATTCACTACTACCCTACTCACTGACTTTTCCAGACAGAACTTTCTACAGAGCTCAGAAAGTGATGACAGGCTATGAACTTAAAAACAATTAAGGGTGAATATTAAATGTATTTTAAAATAAAGTTCCAGCAAGAATATCTAATGCAAGGATCTTCTTGTTCATATCTGAGTAATAGTCAAGCCTACCATTTCCAGAAATACATTTCACTGAAAAGCTGTTTTAAGATTTGTATCTAAAACTATTCAGGAAATCAGAAATAGAAGACCATAGATAAAATGGGTACATGTGTTATCTAAACCAGTGTTTCTTCTAGAATCAGCTCCAGTAATCTTCTCATATCGATTAGTTTTATAAATATATTGCTACACCAGTTAGGAAAGTTAGTTACCTTTTTAAATTTAGTTTCCTTTGCATCCTGAGAAGACCCTGTGGATAATTTAGATATTTCAGAAAAGAAGTTTTTCTAAACTTTATTCCAGCTAACCCACTGAAGAGTTTAGTTTGCCTGCCAAAAAAATCCCAGGTTTGGAGTTTTACAACACAGAGGATGAACGCCCTTCCTGGAACATCCACCTCTACAGGTCAACAAAAGATAAAGAATCATTCAAGGTTAAAGAGGACATAGGCAGTCACTAATTCGTCACAATCTGGAGGACAGATCATTTGATACATTTGGGACTAGGACATACTCTGGGGTTTGGTAAGTTGACTGTTGTGATGACATTTCAAATGGGTGGGGAAATTTACAGGCATTATATTTAAAAAAAAAAATTAAGAATTACAACAGCCATCTGAGCTCAAAGTGTCAATCTTAAAAATTAGGAACATATCATCCATGCAAGTATTGCTCAATTAAGAGACTATCTGACCTTAAACTCTATGCCAAAAACCCACAAGTAGCTGCATATACAACGTTGAGGAAATTACTAATAATGACTTAATTAGCACTACATTGGATAGCCTTTTTTTAACCTTATCAGGACCCCTTGCTTTAGGGCAAACAATTAAAAACACACAATTTCTTTGTGGTCACAATGATACTTGCAGTACTTTATAAATATTAGTAACGAACATAGTATTTCTAAAGCAACATAATTCAAACCTGGCATCAAGGAGGATTCTGTTAGTTGGGGAGGGAAATACACTGAAATGATTAACCTGGGAGCAGCTTCAGAATTTTATAAAGTGTGGAAGTTGTGGCAAGGAAGGAAGAAATGCCTTCAGCTGAATTTCCATTAGCTGCAGTTTTCTTTCTGATGGAGACATGTTTGGAATTCTGGACAACATAAGTAAGTTTGACTGTTCAAAATCAATAATGTCAAGCTGACACTACAGAACAAAAAAAATGTTACCTTAATGGAAGAAAGAAAAGTTTAGGGAGAGGGAGAAAAAGCTAGCAGGCATCTTGCACATAAAGATCTAAACACAGGGTTTTGCAAAATCCTAAATTTAAAGGAAAATCAAGTATCTACCAACAAATGTACCTCATGTGATAATCAATTGCCTAATAAAAAATGCTTGAAATAAATGCACTTAGTATGGATTATGTCAGCTTTTCAATTAGGAGTAAATTCACGGCCACTCAGAAAGCTTCTTTTAATTGTGTTCTTTGTGGCAACTCCTTCTCCCTTGACGCTCATCATCAACCCACCTTATACTACCAGTCCCTCAATGGTGAGCCCGAGAAATCAATCTGCTAATGTATAATTTGTAAAGCTCCTCTGACTAACAAATGGATAATTGATTCTTTCACAAATGCTGCATCCCTATGGATATGAAGTGGATGAACAAGAAACATAAGACAGGATTTCACTCCAATTCTGTGAGAAATGCAATATTTACAAGCTAGGAAACTAAACGTTTTAATAGTTGCCTATGACTTCATGCCTTTTAGCCACGGTTAGCAGGCAAGTAACACACACATTAGGAGTGTGAAAAGCAAAGCAGTGTTCGATCATACTTACAGCAAAGCTCATTTTACTTTGAGAGGTTCCCATCACTAATACAACCCACTTAAGCAGGGTTTTCATCCAGTCTTTAAGAAGAACTTTCAGAAACTTTTCCTAAATTAACCCATTTTTATTTGTGTATCTATCTATACATACGCTTATATATGCATACCCAAAGAAGGAAAACATCCATAGAAGGAAAACATCCAATTTAAATCGTATATATAGAGAGTTTGAACTGTAATGAAAATAAAAAAATTCTCTCCCCTACTAGTGCCTATTTTTCATTCATTCATGCGTTTCTACCTACCTGAAATTCACACGAACAAGCATGTGAAACTCCAACATACAGCAATATGACCAATAAACCTACTACTCACACATTTACCTCACTGCAGTCAGGACTACCATTTTAATCTTTGTGTTATTACTAGCATGGTGGAAGGATCCAACTGCAAAATAATAAACTGGAAACAAACTGCCTCAGTTATTGTCATAATTAAGCTAATCCTCTCAAAATACAAGACTTGCTTTAAGTAGGAATAAGAACTTGCTTTGACTAGAGCCCCAACTCTTCAGCTTTTCATCTGTAAATTAGACTCTCCACACCCAACAATATCAATGAATTATGACAAACAGACAATGCCTTTAAGACAACTAGGAAAAGAACGAACCTAAGCAAAGCACTGAACATTCTTTCTTCAAGGGTGTTGTTCCAAGCCAAAATGATATCCACAGCCCATCTAGAAGAAAGCCTAATTTACCTAACTTGTCAAAAAAGGAGTTTTACTTTTCAGGGCCTTTTAGTTATTGTAAGTGATAGGAAGTGACAGCAAATAAATCAGACAGTAAGATAGTAAGAGTCTTCAACTATTAAAAAAGAAAGAACGGAAAAAAAAAACACCAAAGCACAAGTGTACTATGTGTTGTTTCTCCCATCTCTTTAGACTTCAGAATATTGATGCCCAGAGATCTGTTATACCGAGGAACTACCTTTAAAAGGAAGAAACTGGATGAGGTTACATCGGGCTGGTGATCAGTCACTACTGTGGTTTCGCACGGGTCCATCTTAGGGCCAGTATTCCTTATTATCTTAATAAATGACCTGGATGCAGGACTCAAAGGTTTACTAATCAAGTTTGCTGATAGTACAAAATTAGGGTGAGCTGTTGACACTCTTGAGGGTAAAGAGGCCCTGCAGAGGGATCTGGACAAATTGCAGACCTGGGCAATCAGCAACCACATGAAGTTTAACAAGGGCAAGCACCGGACTTTGCACCTGGGAAACAGCAACCCTGGATATATACATACAAACTGAGGAGCAAGAGGCTGGAGAGTAGGTGCAGAAACAGATCTGGGTGTTGTGGAAGAAAGCAAGTTGAACATGAGCCAAAAGTGTGCCCTGTCAGCCTATAGGGCCAACCGTGTCCTGGGGTGCAACAAGCACAGCACTGCTAGCCAGTCGAGGTAGGTGATTGTCCTGCTCTACTTCGCACTGCTGTGGCCCCACCTCGAGCATTATGTGCAATTTCAGGCAGTAAAAAAGGATATAAAGCTACCAGAGGGTGTCCAGAGGAGGGCCACAGAGTTGATGAAGGGGCTAGAGGAGAAGTCATATGAGGAGCAACTAAAGTCACTTGGTCTGTTCAGCCTGGACGAGACTGAGGGGAGACCTTATAGCAATTTAGTGCTTCTTCACAAGGGAATGAGGAGGAGCAGGTGCTGATCTCTTCTCTCTGGTGACCAATGATAGGACCTGAGGGAATGGCAGGAAGATGTGCTGGGGAGGTTTAGGTTGGATATTAGGAAAAGGTTCTTCACTCAGAGGGTGGTGGAGCACTGGAACAGGCTATTCAGGGAAGCAGTCATGGCGCCAAGCCTAACACTATTCAAGAAACAATTGGACAATGCAATCGGACACATGGTGTGAATGTTGGGGTTGTCCTGTGCAGGGACAGGAGTTGGATTCAAATGATCCTTGTGAATGAGATCACACTCAGGTCATTCTATGATAATGAGAGTCAATTTCTGTGATAACTAGAGTCAGCTGCATTTCATAAACTGAACCCACACACTTTTCTTGACCTAGATGCTGCAGTGCTGCACTGACTTATGCATATTTTGTATACTTGTAGAGTTTTACTGATACAATAGAGGGAAAAGCAACTCAGAAAAGCAAATTCTGATGCTGTATCGTGATTTACCTATAACAAGGTAGAAGTACATACATACCTATGTGTTTATACACAACTGAGAAATATAATGCAGTAAGACAAAGGTTTAAATTGAGAAGGCAGTTTGAAAGTTACAAAATAAGCTGTTCACCACTGACTGTAACAGAATCAGTACACTTTCAATTTACAACACGTAAAATTTCATTGGATGAAAATTTACTAATATGCACACCAAAGAATTTTTGTTCTACCATATTGATTACGAAATTATGGCAAGCAAGGATTCCTGCTCCAGTGCTCTTCCTACGACACTCCTGAATCTGCCATTCTCCAAATGAAAAACGGAAGATTACATTGGTTAGAAGAAAAGGGAGACGGGAAAGCTGGGGAGAGTGATGAGGTCTGGGACACAGAACATCAAGGACATTAACTTTTATTTTGACTGCAGGAAGGCAGACCTTCCCTACAAAAAATGAAAGGTCTCAAAAGCTTGTCTAAAACTAAGGGAACATGAGGAAAAGAAGTCTCTCACATATGGTCTGACACAGTGAGAAAGACCAAAGACCAAATAGTGATTTCAATATTTTCCACATCAGTGAATCCCTTAATCTTGTTTGTCAACTACAGGGATTAAGGAAAAAAACAAACCAAACATTCAAGGAGAAAAAAAAAATTAACAAGGGATCTCCCTACATCTGTAGTAGTTGCTAGATAATCGGAATGCTTGTCTAGGAATGATATAACTATTACTGAAAACAAATTGATATTGAAAGTCTACACTGCCTCCTACCAGAGTTTAACTGTTAGCTAACTCCTGATGGATCCAAACCAGAATCTCTTTTCTATTAAAACACTGGTGTGTGAGCAGATATCCTCCAGGGAGCTCTGTGCCAAAGTAAACAAATTACTCTCGTTTCCTCTCTCCCCAGGTCTGCTTTGCCATCCACTGTGTAACTGTAGGGCTTCAATATCGGTATGTCCTAAAACTGCCTCTACTTCTTTGTTGCTATCTGTGTATTAAAGCCACCTGAGAATATGAAGCAATATTCCTTATCACACCAATAGGGAGGGCTGAAGTGCAGGTGGGGGGCTAAGGAAGGGCTGCAGGCAATGACTACACACACCTTTTTCGGAAGACCCATCACGGCATGTGAGAAGACTGTACTAGGCAATCTGGAGGTTCACCTCTCAATGATTTCTCTAACTGCTTCCTCTGCAGAACAACTCTCCAGGCACAATGAACTTTGTGAATTCATCATTGAGCATTAACTTTCTACTCAGGCTACTGAATTATAAATCAGGCTTTGAAGAACAATCTAAAAACCGTACCTAAACCTCTGAGGATGAAACTTACTTTGGTGCTTTCATAGCTTGTTTCTAACAGAATACCATCACCAATGTCATCAATGCAAAGGATTTTGCAGAATTCTGCCCCCTTAAGTAGAAAGTATAACTTTTTTCTCCATTTCTTGATAAGCCACATTGCAGAGACCAACAAGGTCATACAATATAAGTTCCTGTCAGGACAGGTTTTATTTATTATTTGATTGGTGCTTTGACAAAACAACTTTTAAAGAAACAAAAAGCTCTTGACTATTCTTCTCAGGGGTCATGCATCTTTGTGCCAACATAATTTCCAGGATGGTCCTCATAATGGCCATGACGCTCATCCCCCTCCATGACCTAACACACAGTATAGAGGACACGACCGCATGGAGCCTAGTATCCCTGCTTCTCCATACATTAAATTATGTAGCCATTATTTTCTCCACAACTACACAGTTTTCTTCCTTCTACCAGCTCCTGCCATGAAAAACTTCACTAAATATTTTTTCCAGTTAGTTTAGCCTGTCAACCGTTCCACTACAGACAATTATCCCAACTCAATGGCTACTGAAATCAGTGAAAACATCTCTCACTGATGGAATCAGACAGAAGCAGAAATATTGTAAGGGAAGGAACTCCTTTTCCTGGCTGAAAACATTGCAACTGGTCATATTCCTGGTATAGTTAAATATTGCAGTAGGTGATGAAAGATGAAGTTCAGCCAATAGCTAGAACTAAAGCCATTTTCCATGTAAACATTCAGTTATCAACGCTGGTACAGACTGGCATAAGTCAGTGCTATATGAAATAACAAATACATGCCCTGCTTACAAAAGCACTGTATTCTCTTTGGAAACCAACTCTGGAACTCCCTTTATTTGCAATTATATTATCTGGGAAAGTCACACAAACCCACTGGAGATACTCAACAATGATCAATGTTGGGTGTCTGAAAGATGGGAGGAGAGTACTCACACAAGCAGAAACTATGGATCACAAAGTGCTGTACCCTCGCTGTGATGGTAAAACAGGTAAAACTAAATGTGAAGATGAATTGATCCTGTACAACTTCCTCAATGCATTTACAAAGAGGCTCTATTTCAATACCAGCAAAGTGTAGGCGTGATTGCTTACAACAAACTTTAAATAAAGTAGATCAAAAAAGCAAACTAACAGATTCATTCATTTCTCCATCTTTACATTGCTAACATTTCACAGCTCAAAACTGCCAAGACCTGCTGCAACTACAGACTTCAACTAGCAGCCAGTTTATGGTTAGAGTGGTGAACCTTCCAACACCAAAATACTGATTTCTGAAATTTCTTGTACTTTTATTTCGCTGTGTCACAGGACACTGAGCGGAGCTGGCTGCCTCACAGCAGCATCACAGTGGAGATGGTCAGCCTGAAAGTAGCTACTTTTGTCAGCAGCCACTCTGAGACATTAACACCCAAGACTGGTCAAATCTGGACTCTCCACATTTAGCACTCCGCCAGGAGTGCAACACAAAATTGCTATACAAACTGTCATGTCTTTTAAAACAAATAAGTCTCATCCTTCAGAAAGGAATCTTTTTTAGATTTACAAAGTTCATTATCAATAATATCTTAATCCCTTTGGGAAAAAATACTTAGTTTTGCCTTCATGTTTTGTTCATCATATTATGCCCCTGTTATGTCATTTTGTGTTTTTAATAGTGCTGCATTTTTATTGTTAATGGAAACAAAGGGCTGTAGCTCTGTCATTAATGTCAACTTGTATAAAAAACACTGTCCTCCAGAACTTGGTTGCTTTGGACTTTCTAACTAGGAAAACATTTTCTAATGCAAATAATATTTTATTAATGCCAGAACTCTGAATAATTCTGACAAGCAAACTGCTATTATTTTGTATATGTGCACGCAAGTGCCTGCCTTCCATACACAGGAAAATGCCATCCAGGTATAATTTGCCATTTGAAAGGAAAACAGCTCTAGGAATCAGCAGTATACAAGCTTCCTAGGAATCAAATCTTTCCAAACTCTCCCTATGCTTTTCAAGACGGTTAGGGTTTCGAAAATGCACATCTATGTAATCATTCTTTTATAAAAAGGCTTCCTCAGGGCTACCTGAAACTAGCTTTTTCATTGCTGCTAACAAAAAGTCTAGAGCAACTTGGCCCAGTGGTCCAGCTATGTATCAGCAACGAGCATTTAGGGAGTATAAGAGACAGATGTGGCACAATATGCTCCCAAGATGACTGGAAGAAGGAAGCAGTGAATGACTGAACATATGTCTGTGCCAGTCAACATCTCCTGGACAAACCAGAAAGTTCCCAGCAGGGCAGAGACATCCCTGATGGTGAGAATCTACGATTCTTTGAATACCAATCAGTAGTAAAGACAGAACAACCTAGCAGCATCTAATCTTTCCTGTCAGGGACTAAGCCCCTGAAAGGCACAGAAAAGTATGTTCCATATTTTATAGCTGTTTGAAATTTGCTTGGACTCTTTGGGGGCTTTATTTTAAGAGCCAACTACATTCTAGAAAAAGTAATCTTTTGCTTAAATTAGAGATGAAAACATATCATTGTCCATGATTGTCTAATATGTCTTTGAAATTAGAAACTATGTTCCTGTGTTTTTCTTAAAAGCAAATAAACTTTGTTGACTAATATTGCCAAATTATGGTGCATAGGGCAATATTTTAGAGAAAAGGTCAGTAATAGTTCCAAACACAAATTACAGTCTCTAAATAATCACAAGATGTAGCATGCATTCGAACAACAAATGTTACCAAACCTGGATGGTGAAAGAGCTAGAAGGAAAAAAAAAAAAAAGTTGTTTTGATGATTTTGATGCTTCTGCATAATGTCACAAATAATTTTGTTCAAAAATGTTTGCAAATGCCACATGTAAAGTCACTTAGTAGAATCACAGTAAGGTCCTCCATTTGATCTTTCATAAAAATAGACAGAGTCCGTACAAGGTCTGGTGAAAAAAAAAACAAACAAAACACTGGAAACTTTGCCCTTTCGTAGACCAACAAAGCTGTACTAAGTATTATAGTAGTAATGTCCTTCATGTTTTGCATTCTCCAATCACGAGATACTCATCCCTCTAGAATTTTCCAGATTTCAATTTTTTTTGAGAAACACACAGAATATGACAGGATCCTACTAAGTTAAAAGAAACGGAACTATTTGCTGTGTCTAGATGATTGAAACAAAACAGTGTTTAGTCACAGTGCTACACCTCATTAAGAGGTGACATGAACAAACTCAATGAAATCAGAGATATTGAAGAGCGCTGCTAAGGTACCTAGCACCTTTAGAGTTGGTCATGAAATGCAACTGATGGACTGATACTAGTGAACAAAAAGGAAACTTCTTCCTACACTTCTATGTCAAAAAATAAAGGAAAAACAACACGCATTTGGAGACTAACGAAGTTGTAGAAAGATACTCAGTCTAAGGATGGACATCCTTCTCAAAAGAAGGTACATGGGCAACACACTAGCTAGTGAAAAGTTCAAATGAGAAGGAAGAAACAATTGCAGTCCCAGACACAGCTGAGAAAATACTTAAGCTTTATAGTTGAAATGAAATTAATTTAATCTACAGCATACATGTTGTTGTTTCTGACTGCACAACCATGTTGGACTTGTATGAGCTAACAGCATTGACAAAATAAACATCTCAACCATACAAGAGCTCCTGTAGCTGAAAACATACTTCCAACTAAACTTTTTACATTTCTCTGCGCTAAGCTACAGAGCTTGTGCAAGGTACAAGCTTCAAAGAATAACTGAACGAAATGGTCATGCCCTCCTCAGTTTTGAGCTTATAAAAATGAATCATGCGTGATACTACAATTGTTTAAAACTCCCATATTTCTTCCATGCTCCAAACATTTTTAGTAATAACAAATGCCTACAACATCCACCCGATCTCTTTGTTTAAGTAAAAACTTAAGCAATGCTCCCTTTGAAGGAAAGTTAGATACAGTGGATACAAAGATGATGTGCAAAACATCTGAGAGTCGTGTCAGACAAGAAACTTGTCTAGATCTACAGAATAACAGCTCTGACACCACAATTTTTGCTGGTCTAGGCAAGCTACCTCACTTCTCACCCGGAGACATCCAGATACACCATCATTCTTGCTAAGGAACGGCCCTAATCTTCTATAGCTCCACAGCTCCCACTGCAAACACTTCATATCACAAACAACCGAACAAACACTGAACAAACATCATTAGACATACTTCTCAAGCCTTTATAAAATCCAAAATGCCAAACTCAAATGGCCACCTGAGTTACTCCCACAACTACTGTAAAAACCTCTGGATTTCCAAATCATTGGCAGTTAAAATGAAAAGACAGGCAGAGAGAAGCACAAGAAACGCTATTAAATTGGGTGTAGACATCCAAGTCATAAGAGCAAAATCCTGAAGGACATAACTTTTCCCCAGTTCTTCCACTGGGCAGAGCAAGGGGTTAACTTAAAGCATTTAAGCTGTAGGACTGGACAATCCATTTAGGTGGCAACTGCCACAGAGAGGAAGAAAGCCTGTTCCCCGTCTAGACACTCACTCTTATTAAAACCTTAATTTTTGGGTTTTGGAGACTACCTTTACAGCTGCATGCCTGGTTTTGTACAAAACAGAGGATTTCAGCTTCAAAGTCAACAGGTGCAGTGACACCCTGCAAACACTAACACACAGCTACCCAGATCTTTACTCTAAATTCTGTTGCTTCATTTCATTTCCTGACTAAGTCTTCTTTCATAGTCTGACAGTGACAACTAAAATGATGTAGTTAAAGTAATAAACAGGGAATTTTAAGTAGCCTGTCAAAATAAGTGACATTTATATCATCTTAAACTCTCACGCAAAATTCCATTCAAAGTAACTTCATTATACAATCAAATGCTAAAAGTTACCTCTCCCATTGAAAGATGCTGCGTTATCTCTCTCAGCAGTCAGCGGGCTCTGCATCATTTCCAGAAACAGTGTTTAGTACTTAACAACATCTGCTTCTTCATTAGGAAACACGCTTTTCTTGTTAAATTAAACTCTCTCAAAAGCACATCAAGTCCACAGAAATCTCTGACATTTTTTACCATGTGCTGAGGTATCAGCAAAACCAACAGGGCACTGACCTTCAAGCAAGCAACACACTTGCTCCAGAAGCTGGCAAGTGCTGTAACTTTAACAGATCTAAGGACAACAGTACCATCGTAGAAGGAACTCCCCTTTAATTTTTCAAGGTAGCGGAGATGACCTAGTGATTTTGGATTTCTGCCACTCCAATTAAAACAAAATAAAGAAAAGTTTAATACTACACAATGTGAGACAATCAGAAAAAAGTGGTGAGGCAAGGAAAGAAATAACTGGCAAAAAGAAATGCTACCAGGAGGGGCCTCTACTTAAAGTTTCATTCTTTCTGAAATTCCAGCAGTCTTGAAGAGTTTACAAATGTTGCATGCTAAAAGGACTTCAATTTCTTTGCACTAATAGAAGCTTTAAAACACTATTTGCATGATTTTCTAGGCTCATGCATCACCTCTGAAACACTCCTGATGCATTAAACATTTAAATCCCCCGCTACTTGTAAAATAGGTGATGTTTCCCCTTCTCGTAGAATATCACTGGTACCAGTCAAGACTTCTGACCATTTTTGCTTTAAGCTTGATGTTTATTAGAAGACCAGAATGGGGGCAGGTTTTCTTGCTCTTTGAAAGGTTTTTGATTTGTTACTTAACTAAACATGTTTGTACAGCTTTCTCCATATCTACAAGTCCTTAATCCACAAGATGTCAGTTGAAGCAATAATTATATTAATAAATTGTAGACAGTCTAAGAAGAAAAGAAAGATGGAGAGGCATTTCAAATTAACATGCTGTGAATCAGTCCTGCATCATCCTTTGTCAGTGGCATTAGCAGCTTGCTTTTCCCCCCTTCTTCTTGCCTTTTAGTAATAATTTTCAGTGCGTTTGACACATTTCATCTCACTCAATGCACTGAACCCTAATATAAGAGAACATCAGTTTGTCAAACATGTGTTATTTGAGGATGCATATCAGTTAATCTAAGGCGGCTGACATTGTCAAAGACAGCCACACTGGCAAGAGCTAAAAACACGCTAGGCAAGGAGGAAAGGAGGATCATGCAAGAGCACAAGTGTGGCTCCTGAGATACCACACCACTCAAAGCCAAAGCTCCCCAATTCCTGTCTTTCCATTCTCCCCAAACCAAAAAGTCTCCTGCATCAGTTTCAAGGCACACATTTTCACTCAGTTATGTAGTTCAAGAGCATATGATTAAGTGTTTCCAGCACTAGGATGAATATTTGCGATTTAGGATACCCGCACTGCTTTGCTGCTATGGACATTACAGAGTGAAGTCCTAAGAGATTTTTTTTTTGTTTTTAAAAACAAACAAAACCCCATGTCAGAATAGCAAAACTTCTAGGGATGCCATAACATTTTAGTGTTTCTTACAGCTGCTTTGAGCAATTTAATATGTTAAATGCATTCAGCCTTCAAGAGAAGGGCCAACATTAAAAAACTGGCCATTCTGGAGACTATGCAGCTATGCAATATAAATGTGAGTTTTCTCCCTCAAAGTTAACAGGAGCTGAAGACATGATCAAGTAATTATGCTGCAAATCCACTGAGATCAGTCTCCATTTCTGTTTTACAATTTGGTTAAAATCCAGATGTGAGCCAATAGGAAAAATAAATGAGTTATTATAAAATCAAAATTATTTCTTCAATTTATAAGACCATTTATATTATGTCGTATACTTACCTGAGATTAGTAAAGATAATGGAAATCAAGAGGACTACAGTAGCAGTAAAGGTATTTTCTACATATATTTAATATGAACTGGCTGTTAGAAGAAATTTTACAAAAAGGTGAAAATAAACACTCCTCTACCCATTCGGTTTTACATATGAACACTATTAAGATCTAGTGACTTTTAAAGTTTTCTGCGTATATCTTTTTTTTCTGCTTACAAATTTGATAGACTTACAGGTAATTAAAAAAAAAACAATTAGTTTTTTTATTCCCCAACTTGGCTTCAAAAAAACCCTAAATTCTTAAAAATACAGATAAAGACTCATATGTAGAATGATCTCTTGAACTACATAACTGATTTCTTCCAGAGAAAAGGCTTCACATTATTACCCTTATTATTCATTTCTGCCCATCTCATAAGACAGAAAATATCTGCTGAGAAGACTCTTTCAAAAAGAAAAATACGTAAAATTCTTTCCCCGGGAACATTGTTTACTGCAAATAATATCAAGATTTCAGTAGTAAAATTGCTTGCTCTTTAATGAGAGACTACTTCATTTACTTTGAACAATTTTTATACACTACGAATTTCCAGAAATTAGCAACAACAGATCTTTCTCCTATTTACAATTTCAAGGTAGAGCCACATCTGCTAGTCTACCAGTGGAAATGCTTCTCAGAAGGGATTTGCTCATTTTGGACCTAACAGAGAACCAGAGAAAATACTACTATAGAAAATACTCTTTGCCCCAGCACATTTACAAAGAATGCTTTGCATCTCTAGGCCTTCAGGAAGCAGCTCACTCTCTTTTCAAGAAAGGTTAAAGTTTTCTTGGGACTTACAATACAGCAATGCACTAATGCAAATCCTCCAAAAGAGAAGACAGTAAACAAGCGCTGACAGAACAGAAGGAAGACCCCACCGTACATTTTGATAGCAATACCTCTAGTCTGCAGTCCAAGATCTCAAAAAGTTCAGGTTAGAAGGAAAATATTCTGACATACAGGAGCCAATTCAGAATAAACTGTCCATGGGTTCAACAGCTGACAACATTCATTCAGAAAACGTCTCTGTTTAAGCAGCCAAGGATATCACAGAGCTGTTTTATTTCTCACATTGGCAGCCCCTTCTGTTCTACAACACTTACTAGTTCCTTGGAAAACTTTTCTTCTAAAGGCAAGTGGTCCTAAAGCAAAATATTTTTTCTTCAAACTACAAAAAAACAAAAAAAAGAAGCACCCTTTCCACCTGATCCATGATATAATTTATCTGTTGCACTGGAGACATATCCGTTACCAAACAGACAGAAACATTAAGAATAAAATCCAAGAAATATTTCTTTTTCCTGTTCTCCACCTCAAAAAAAGTTTGTCAAACAGAAGGTTAAAAAGAAATCATTGTAATCTCTATAATAAAACACATCACAAAAATTGTCATCCTGAGTCAGGTGAAGTTGGAAAAAGTAAGCACTGTAGAGCAGAAGGTGGCTTATGTAGCCCAAACTTAACTTCATCATAAGAAACCACTCTCTCAGCAGACACCAGGAGGACTCTTTATTAAAGAAAAGAAAAGCAAAGAATAGCTGATTTGCATTGTTGGGTATAAAGAGGATGCAGGGGTTTTGTTCTACAGTCTTCAGTAGACAACAGGTCCCTTTCGTTGTTTTGCACCAAGGCATTACCCTAAGTCTTTGCAGAAAGACGGGGATTTCACTGTTTAGAACCAGTGTGGGAGAACAGGGCATTGGTGATAAGCTTAGAGAAAAAAAGGCAGTTCCACAAATGAACTCTTCCAAGTACCTAACACAGAGTGGAATGAATACAAACCTAGGACATTTAATGCCTGACTCAGTGGAAAATCTCCATTTCATTTGAGTGAGTATTTGAGTCAGTCTTTTAATGCACAGAGGGAAGAGATGAATTCAGGTACACTTTAATCTGGACTGTCCCAAATAGATTATTTCAGGGAGAAAGAAACTGCATCTTTAGCAAGTAGCATATCTATAAAGTAATCAGAAGTGTAAGGGGGACACCAAAAGTGTTTCCTCTACTGAAACACAGCCAGCATTTCCTCTGTGGACCTGATGAACATACAGAGTTAAAAGTGGAAGAACACAGTTAGCTCAACTTCCATTAACACTCAGTGTGGTAATTGTCAATCTGACCAAAGCTATACATAAAATTTCCTCCAAATGTGGTTCCTAGGAGACTAGGTTTTGCCTATGACTTGCTCTCCTGCTTGCACAATCGCATAATTAGATTTTTAAAAAATATAAACAAAACCTTTCACCCCTCCCATGCAGCTAGCTGTGTCAGCTTTAGAACATACGTTCGGTTTGCAAACATGCCAACATCTTGTGATGGATACTCTGACAAGTGCTGACACTGCTATGAAAAACTGATCCTTGGCTACTAGATTTTGTGACAATGCCAGGAGAAAAAAAAAAAATTGCTAAGTCTCTACCTCCCATGGAAGACAGGGAATTTGAAAATGAGATATTAAAAAACAAACAAAAAATCAACAAATATCCACAATTAAAAGGAACCCCAAATACTCCAGAATAGAGCTTTAAATTTTGCATTTCATTCATCCTCTAATATCAGGAACCACAATAAGGAAAATGCCTGCTTCTTCTCCTTCAATCAATAATATCCCTTTAGAGTCCAAGCTTCAAACATTCACATAAAATATTAGTGTTATATATTTGCAGTAGATAAACTGAACCAGCAAGGCAATCAATCAATTTTCAATTACTTGTGGCAACTAGATAAGATGATAGTGTACACACTAACAACTGACAATGGTCACCTAATGAGCAGGCTCCTGCCTTATAGTAGTCATGAGCCTCTAGGGTACATAATTAATAATAGCCATTTGCAGTCATAAATACATATTTCCACTTCTCTCTTCACAAAGAAAGTTTATTATATGTAAACTGAGATGTGCTCATGACAAAACCATCCAGGGTAACTTGTTTTTGCAAGGACCAGAAATGGTTTCTTTTGTTACGGGATGGGAGTTCAGGAAATGCTTTAGTAAAATTACAGGTGTAGCAAGATTTCTTTATTACTTAGTATATCACAGCGTTTTTACATCCCAGTAGATGTGTTCTGAATAACATCATACTTACAACATCAAACTTCTGTGTGATGTTCCCCTGGACATCAAGTAAATAAACTTTGCCATAATGTGTTCCCAGTGCCAAGAACTGTAAAAGAAAGAGGGATTACACAAACACAAAGACACCACAACCAAAAGAACAGCGATCCTAAATGTTTAGTGGAATAATGATTAGGAATACTGAACAAAAAAAACCTCAGTCCCTCTACGGACAGAGCTCATTTTAACTGCACCTAAAGAATAAAACAGGCCTTCAAGCCCATATTACTGTGATAGTCCAAGTTAGCTGTCAGAATGAGTCATGAGGACCCACATCCACTGACAACTAATGGTGTGTCTGCAGTCCGTACACACTGCCTGATGGACTGTGGCAGCAAATTAAAAATGCAGCATGAAAGAAAGGACCAACATAGACCTGAAATAGTTCCTGGATCATTTCTGCAGCTTTGTTCCAATCATAATGGTTTCCTTTGGGTTTTATTTTAAATTCTCCTTCATCAACATAAAACCAAAACATTCAGACACAGCAGAAGGCCACCAGTAAGCCACGGGTAAAATCCTGCTGAATTATGGAAGGTCTCTGACAGTGCATTTGAGCACACAGATAACCACTGGGTTTGCTTTCCTTCACGCAGCAACACTCTTACATTGAACACATGCAAGAGGAAAATACTTCTTCGGAAATCTCAGCAGTTTCATTGTAAAAAAAAAAAGTAGCAAAATAAAGAAATCTCCACACAAATACATGCTATCAGAAACTTATTTTGATACGAACAAGAAGGAAATTGATTTTGAGAGATCTGCTGTTAATTGAACCATGTGAACTACACCCAAACAGAAAAGGAAGAACTTCGGTTCTACTTGATTTATGACAGAGGTTTCTTTTATTCCCCCCTCCCTTCAGCATTACTCAAATAGTCTGGGCTCCTCAATTCTCTGTATTTCACTGCATGTGAGCATGCTTCATTGCAACCTATAATGAAATGCTCAAATTTACAGGCACTGCTAAGCGTGTCAGTCAGGCAGCACAATCTTTAAAAAATAACCTTACAGAAAGTCAAGGTTTAAAAGGATTTATCAAAATGGAATTGCTTAAAATGAAATTTCAGTTCAGGCACTTAAAATATGAAGCTACATTAAAAGGAGTCAAAAAAGGGGAAGAAGGGGTTCATTAGAAATTCATCCCCTGCAATGCCTTTCACTCCTGCAAGGTTGCCTTTTTTCAGGAAGAAAAAAGTCCCCCGGGTAAAAAAATCAATACTGGTTAATAAAACATCAGGTGTGCAGACATAACTAGGTATGACTATTCCACTGCACAGGCCTGCTTGAATGCACCAGGTGCCATGACGATTAGTCATCCAGTGCAGACAGCAAGCCTGGTGAAAATATGATGCTTTAGCAGCGCAAAGGAAAAAAAAAATAATTCTGGAAGGAAATTAATCTGAATACAGAAGCCAGATTTTCAGGATTCCCAGCAAAGTTAAATTGCTTTAATCAGAGGCATATTTTACATAGTACTGTATAATTTTGCCAATGATGACTCTTAAGCAGGGCTCTTCCTGCTCTTGCAGGGGCCAAAAAAAAAAAACCAAGAAAAAAACAAACAACAACCAAGCCAGAACACACCCTCACAAAACCTACAACCCAGTTTAATTTTCAACCTCTCTGTTGTAAGAGACCTATTCCTAAAAGACTTCAGTACCTGGTTTCTAACAATATTGATCCTTCTCATGCACAGTGCATCCAGTTTTATGGAAAACTAAAAGTGCTGGGATATTTAAACAGCTGTCCTGCATCTTCCCTATTCACGACACTATAGTACTAAAGCTCTATCCGTGCACATCCTTACAGAAAAATCCTGTTCATCTCTCAGCTTCCAAAATTTACCTGAGGCTCAGGAAAAACATGTAACATAAACAGGGCACAGACCAGTACGAAATGCTTGCCCATTTTCCAAATATCTGTGCAATTCTAAGTTGTCAAAAAGCATTTTAAAAAGACTTATTGTTTTCATTCACACGGTTAAAATACAAGCTTCATCTTAAGAGTCTCTTGAGCCATGGCAACAGTCCTTTGAGTAAAAAACACAGCACAAGTCAATCTAAAAATACAGCCAAATAATAGAGATAGATCCCTCAACAGTAACTGTTAAGGAGCTATTACCAGCCGTGAAAAATTATACATTCAGAAAACAGCTCTTATGTTTTAGCTAATAGTTACTTGACAAAGCATTAACTTGTATTTTCAGATGCTTCAGCATTCCTCAATATTTTAAAACGTTCTTCAGTATTAACGAAAGAGAAGAAAACTCAGAAAATAAAAAGCAATTGCTTAAAGAAACATATGAAGTTTCTTTCTTGTAAGAACAAAGGAATATTCTTTGTAAAGTTTCTTTACTTTGAATTTCCCATCACTTTCTCCTTTTATTGTCTTGTATATGTCAAATCTAACCAGTACTAGAGCACATGCATTTCCTTCTTGTTTTGAAATCAGAGAACAGCTAAATGATATCCCCTCCAAAGAAACAGCCAAAACAAAGGAATATTGTAAAAACATTCCTTTACACCGTACTAATAGAAATGTAGCTGTCTTCCAGACCTGAATATATGCTAAGTTGGCCCCTAGCACGATCAAGTCCACCTTCAGTGATTAAGGCTGTACAAATAAGCACAGAATGTGCCAATTTCCTTTCTGAATAAAAGAAGGTTGGATCTGTATCCCAATTCTAGTTCATAATATTGTCCATAATTAAAATTGAGTGAGCATTTTCCAAACAGCTTATGTAAAAGCCTCATCTAACAAATTATCAAATGACTGCGCCTTGAATTCTCACCTCATTTTCTCACTAAGTGTGACTATCCAACACAGGTTTACCATGAGTTTTGCTTATATTAGTGTTGGCTTGTACTGCACCTCTAGATTCGGCAGCATTTCTCACAGAAATACACCAATGCATTATAAGCACAGTTAAACATATAAAATCAAGCAGAAGTTCTGCCACACTCAAGTAATACCTTTTCATGCACCGTCATGCAGCTGGCTGCATCCTTCTGGAGAATTTCAGTCACTCCATTAGAAAGCCGTTCATATTTCAGCTTAGGTTCTTCCTCACTCTCATCTTCCTAAATTTTTATGAGTGTAAGGAGAAGGGTGCAAGAGAAAAAACAAACATTTAGAAGTTTATTTCAAATAAAAAAATAAATACCCCAAAACTATCACACAGCAACAAGCAAAGATGGATCACTGCTATCTCTTAACAGCCATCACAATCAAAAGCCAAACTTTCACATTTTTATCACTGGAGGGAGCCTGGGTTGTGCTTTTTTTGCTATTGATTTCTGGTTTTACTCCAAAATTCTGAGTGCAAACAAAGACTGTGTAACAGCATATTAATTCAGCTGCAAGAGGCACTTAGTTGATATCTAAAAAGCAGGAAAACATGTACATGTGTACTTTGTTACATAAAGTTAGTCATTCCCAATTTAGAAGAAAAATATAAAGAGGATGGACATGAAAAAACGGATGATGATAAAATAAAGTGCCACTGTAGCCACAATTAACTTTAAGCTGAAGCATGCAGGTTACAAGAAACTTCGAAACCTTCACAAGATGCTGCACCTCTGTAGGAAGGATAGAGGCAAAATGCTGTGAAAAATAAAAAGAATCCACTAGCAAAAAGTTAATTGTATAAACCCTACCAATGGGTTTATGTTAAAAAAAAATAAAATAGTATAAATATGTTGCTGTAAAACTATTTGCGAAAAGGATCTGGACGCAGCATATTCCTATGGATCACCTATATCATCTGGATGTTAGTAACTCTCTCTGGTAAATGCCAAAGCTTTCCTCAGATTTTCTTTTCAAGCACGTTAGGTACTATCACCCAATCACTACTTAAATGCAAAGGATGCATCAAGAGCACAGAGTGAAGAAAAAGGAGATTGAGCTAAGAAACACAAGCAAGGAATTTGACTAAAGAACACAGAACATGTTTATCTCTTCGAAAAAAAAAATCCAAGGTGCAAAACAGTTCTCTGGTCATAGGCATCTATCCGTAACGGCTGGTCTACTGAAGTACAAGAGATTTCACAAGCTTCAGTAAGCCTCAGCTAATACTCTACATGCATAGACATACACAAACCCATACGTATTCCTTGGTCTTCACTGGGAAACCGTACACCTGCAATAGCAGTCTTCTACACTCACTATTACTTTTTGTGAACACATCAAGTGTTTTCAACATAAATAGTCTTTCATTTCTAAGCAACCAGGATACGCCAGTGCAGTGCTCTAGTAAAGGACCTTCCCACCAAACACTACTCTCTAATCCCTAGAGTAGAAAATAAAAGCACACAGTATCAACCAATGGCAGAAGAAGTATATTTGTGCAACATTTTCTTGTAGCTAATTATACGAAAGAAAAATTTGGTAGAGAGAAACATGAACAGAACATATTTTGTTTAACCTCCTTTTGGAGCACTAAAACCAGTCTTTCCTGAGTTAAATATTACAGCCATTTACCATGCACGCCACCATCACATATGATAATATGTATATACCTTCATATAAAGCACATAAAAGCAATGCGGGACCTATGGAAACTTCCAATATTTAGCCCCATGCCTATACAAGTACACTGCAAAGAAAGGCCTTTCTAAAATGTTATTTGAGAGTTTTATGACAGAATACAAATGAGATTAATATAGGGATGTCAACAGTCCATGACGTAGCAGTCTGAAGTGAGGTGTCAAAATGTCCACAAAGAAACAATTTTATTCAGTAAATCTAACACCGAAAAAAGTTGTTACTAGACAGAATGACAATGTCAAATTACAGACCTGTATATAAATCAGCCAAATTCCCTGTGCCTACAGGCCCTTAATAACTGACTAGAGGGTAGAGGGAGGAGTTAAAGTCAAAGAAAAAAATGCACATGTGATGGAAAAAGGGCATAAGGAAGCATGCATTTATTTTACAGCAATTAATACATTACTGCATTTTATGCATTGCTTACAAAGATTACACTTGAAATGCATGGGCAATCATTGAATAAATTCATAAAACTAAAAATTGAACTCTAGTCATCTAGTTTTTATAAGATCCCACATGTTGCAGGAGTCCGGACATCAAATGTGCAACCAACGTGAAAAGTTAATTCTGGTCTCTTGAGTAGTTTGCATAAAAGCATTCATCCATGGACCATTAGATAAAGTTACTGTAAATAAGTTTTGCCTGTGTTATTTAAGAGTGAAAACTAAATAATTTTTTCCTGCACATGCATATACAAAATATATATACTTTCCAGAGTCAGTGCACAGAAGCATTCTGCCAGGCTTGAGAAAAAGTAAATAAAATGAAAACTTCAAGTATTAGGCACAATGATGTACCCATTTCACGCTTTCTTGAGATCTATCTTTTATGTTAAGTAAAAGTCAAGCTAAAAGACGAAATGGGGTGGGGGAACCTTGTTGAAAACAAAATTAAATGAAAAAGGTGATTTGCAAAAACACAAGATTTCTCTACTGCTTCAGATTGCCTTCACATATTAAATTCATTTGATGATCGCTTATTCAGAGTATCAGAGTTTAATCATTTTAAAGGTATTTTTCTAGCAGGAAAACCTTTTATGCCATCTGAACTTCTAAAGTAAACAGAAGCCAGCGTTAATAAAAAGCAAATCAATAATTTTTGTTAAATTTTAATAATCCTGAAAACCTACAAATAAAACCATCAGCAATCTGAGTCGAAATGACAGTTAGCTGCGTTTCTATGACAACCTAGAGGAACAGTACAAGTCCTGACTTGCAGTAAAGCTAAGATATAAACAGAGTGACATTTACCCCATACAAGAAAACTCACAGCTTTCCTTTTTTAAGGTGGGGGGGGAGAAATCAATTTCTCAACAAACATGGATTTTTACTAAGCGTATGGCACTTTTAATTAAAGACAAGTCCTTTAAAATATCCTAGAGGATTCAAAACATTTGAAAATAAATTTTTTATTACTGCTTCTTGTCCCACCGCTTAGTAATTCTTCTGTATTTTCTGCCTTTAAAAAAAAAGGCAAACCAAAACAAGCCAAACACTGAATTTCAAAATTCTTGACAAATATATTAACACAAAAAGAAATATATACTGCATAAAATGTGTAAAGCGGTCCACACATGGCAGCAATAAATTCTGAAAGGGAAGAGACTCACAGAGCTGACTGGACAAAGTTACCTCTGTGGTAGTGCAAAACAAATAATGACCATTTTTCAATCACAGGGATGCTAAACTGAAACTAAATCATCATTTAGTCTCAATATTCCATATAGTCTTAGTCTTTAGTACTTGCCTTTTACTCCTGAAGCCAAGACTCAAATTGCAGGAAAGAACAGGTTGCCATAAACACTTCCTCTGAAAGCACATTTCCAATTGAACAAAGTACTCTAATTAACTAGTCAGACTTGTACAAATTCCCTCAAAATAAAAGCTCTTCTATTTGTCATTGCTGAACTTATGAATTGAAAGCAAATTCTTGTTCGCACACCTAACGTGTAGTGGGTCCGAAGCTTGGTACCAACACTTCTTCTGGAGCAGGTTTACAAAACTAACGTGACCTGTAAATGTGCATTACGCTCTCAAAAGGCCAGTGCCACTGCGGGGGCTGCTTATCTGCCTTTCTGGACGCAGGTTTGCAACTTTCTTCAGATATTTTGTCTTGTCTTCCTCAGCTTTGCCTACAGGAACAACCGCAGTGGAATTGCAAGAAGAACCTAAAATCAGTCCTTGAGAAGAAAATTTCCAGAAGGTATCCACGGGTAGGATCCATGGAGTTATTCCATTAGCCCACATTTGCTCCTGCAGCAGAGGATCTGCCCACAGGACAGTCTGTCAGATGAACTACATCGTCTACTGATTGTGGATACTCTAATTATGTTACGGGCACCGACAGCTAAGTGTCATCCTTCCTGCACGATTTACCCTCCAAGTTTTTCAAAGCCTTTATGGAAATAAATGGCGCATACATTACAAGGCAAGTGCCCTTTCTCTTTACTGCACATCTTCTGTCCAGTCCCAGCTAGAATTCCAATTACTACAGGTCGCCATTCCAACCTTGTTTATGCCTGGATGCTTTGACCCTGCAAAGCATTTAAACTTGAATGTAAAGATAGTTGAGGTCCATCACTCAAGCAATTTCAAAGGAGCTATACTCACAATCCACTGCAACAAGGCGCTGGTGTCATAGGCTTTCCTAAAAGGTCATGTCTTGAAAAAAAGATGACACAACAACCAACCAACCATAGCTAATTTCCTTTTTTCTTCCATGCTTTCTTGATTTCAGAGATTATAACAAAAATGTTAAATTAGCTCATTTCCTCCTAACTTAAAGGCCATTAAAAGTGCTCTGCCTCTCTGTACTTTACTAGATAATGTTCAGGACATTCTGAAATCTTATCAACAAAAAAAAAAAAAAAAAAAAGAGAAAGACCCCCCCCACTCTCCTGCCTTGTTACTGCTAAAAAGTGAAAAAAAAAAAAAAGGCTACTTAGTGATTTGAAAGAACAACTTCTGACATTTAATACAGGCCAGATCTTTGGAAACCCATGTACTAGCTTCTAGAAAATCACCATTTTTATTTATCTAAACAGTCGTCACTATCATACAGAAGAAAAAAAAATAAACTAACTAGTTAGAGCTTCAGAGTTATTCATTTACAAACTACATAAAAATCTCCAGTAGAACCAAAAGCAAGTCCATTTGGTTCCGAGTTAACATACAGGTTCACAGAACATCCTGTTATGCAAAAACAAACATCTCTAGTGCTCTGCTGGGGGCAGCTTCACTTATTACAAAAAAAAATCAACAATAAACATAATAAATTAAAAACATAAAAAGCCCTCAGGCCCCAGAATGCAGTGTCCAGAGAGAATTATTTCTCTTCTTTATGTACAGAAACTCAAAGTAAAGCAAAATACTCAGCAGAACTCGGTTGCCAAGATCACATATTACTTTTTTAGTCTTGACTTGATCAAAAGTATAACCACCTCCAACTGTCATTTTTTTATCGAAATGATGTCTTAATCAGGGGGATGGATTGGTTGTCTTGGGTTTGGGAGCCTGTGGGACAGTGGGTTGGGAAGAATTTTTTCTCTACAAATCCTCTAATTGACATAGGAGCAATGAGTACTTATCCAAGCATCTGGTACCCCACTGAGAAGCAGAATAGTTGACTTCCAATCACACTGCTATGAAATATGCATATTCTATGGGGACTTATAAAGCTGCCTGATGCTTAGGAAGCGTTTGCAGATGGCCTAGAATTCTCCCCAAATTCTTCAGAGAAAAAGTCTGGAGGATATATCGTTAGCTTTGTAAAAGATCTGATAAAGTCCTGTAGAACACTTGCAGGACAGTGCAAAAGAGCACAGGCTTTGAACCCCATACAAACACATGTTTTGTGAGAATTAATATAGTTTAGAATAAATGTTACAATTGTTTGGAATAAGTACTAAAAACCTATTTGGGTTTCCAGCCTGTACAAGAATTAGTTTCTCTTCTGCAGCTATTGCTACACAAGACAACAAAAAGCAGGAAGATGGAAATTTCTAAACCATGAAAATATATTTGTGACATGCTGCTGAAAATATTTTGCCCTAATTCTATGGTAAAAATATAGTAATGCTAGTTCAGTGAAGGAAGAGAAGTGAATAATCTCTCATCCAGTTCCTTTATGATTCCTCAAAAGGCAAATCACCAATACTTTTCCAGCATATGGCTGTAAAATTGGCAAATATGGATTAAGATGGTAAAATTTCACACAGCAGTTTTCTGTTCTCCTCATGCATTTTCTGCAGGGATTTATTTAATACCTTGACTTCTTTGGGAAAATGCAGATACATGCCAGGCGCAAGGAATTAATATGATATAGCTGTCTGTGAATATGTATCAAAATGGGCTGCATTCACAGAATGAAATGACACACAGATGAAAGGCAAAGGAGAAGGCATTTTATTTCTTTGCAAAACTGTTGCGGTGCACAGAATGTCACACTATATCTGTGGAACACCAATTGAAGATTCACTTCTACAGGTTTGAGGGAGCTAGGGACCAGCCAAGTTGTAAAGCAGAAGTAAGGCAAAGATGCACAAAAGCAATCAACATAAGAGGCATGTTAAAAAAAAAACAAGAAGTCCACATAGTACAATTTGGTTTCACTTTGACTTCCATCAATTTGTATCATTTTACTGGTTGTTTTGGCATGGCAAAGCACACCTGAAAACTTTCAAACCCATTTCAACATTCAAAAGCACAGGATCAGTCCGTCCACATCAAGTGCACTACACAGGGGCAGCACAAGATAGGTCGTTTTATCTTCCATGTCCAAATCCAATTCCAACACTAAAAAAACCAAACAGTTCAAATCTCAATGAAACTACACATTTGTACTTCTGTTTTCCTTTTGCTGAGTAAGGAACTTGGGCAAACATTTGTTTCCCCTGTGAACACTACTCAAGCAGCCTGGTTGCCACCTTGTGATGTACTGCATAAGAAAACTCTACAGTGCAGTTTTGGGAACAGTAGTTTTTAAATTTCATCCACTCAATACAGTGGAAGAGCTAGATGATAAACAAATGGATTTCCCTGCTACCCTCCTTCTTCCAGCCCAGAGAGTTATTCCATCGAAAGGAATAGATTTAGTATTTCGGAAAAGCCACATACTCTGTTAGCACACTAGGTTTGCAATTGCATTTAATTTATGTAGCATGCACAGCAGCATTTTTACTTTTATGTATTCCACCACGCACAGACAGAACAGCACTCCTGGTTAATATTAATAGCTCATTAAATTAAGTACACACTTTTTACCCAAAACCAGAAGATATTAAAAGAATATAGCAATAATCCATTTTTCCTCCAAGTCAATCCTCTGATGATGTACATTACAATGTTGGTTACTAGTGTCTGCAAACTTGTTTTTCAAATTAATGTATGATAAGACTTCACTTAAACTTGAATAAATAATTTACTATGCTCATCCTACTGACTCAAATTGATAAATTACTTGCATGATACATTTTCTCATTAATAAGGAGAACTTTCTATTTGGAATTTACATATCTTTTCCTTCCACTCTCCCTATTTAAGAGGCCAATTTCACTTAAAGCCATGCAGGGGGAAGCAATCTCTTGCTACTTTTCTCAGGTATGTGAAACAGAACATGCTTTTTAAGTATTTTTCTCCCATTTTATATTTTTAAAACTATTAGAAGAGAAAAAAATGGCAATCTAGTGTAAAGCTATTCAATAATAAGGAAAAGAGACATGATGAAAAGAAGTACTTTGCAAAAGGTCAGACAGGAGACACAAAACAGCAAGTTGGACTAAGGTACAAAAGCCAAATCTACTTCTCAACCATCCATTTTTTGTTGCAGTGGTGACGGCCCTTCAAAAGCTACTCGGCACAGCAGAACTCACCTCTTCCAGCCCAATGCTCCACACTATGTTAAGAGAACATTTTGATGGAAACAGAGTATGACAAGGAGCCTTTTTTACCAGATGCTTTATTTACTTGAAATGATTTAATTGCTTTGACCTAATACAGACCCAACCTACAAGACTAAGGTTTGGAATGCACTGAAAAGGAAAAGAAAGCATGAAGGATTTTTAGTTGCATCTTTTTAAGGCTTACACATTTACTGTGCTCCTGCTCCAATCAGTTTTCAAAACCTTAAAGAACAAAACCACTACTTATTTCAGTAGTAAAACTGTATCAGTTAGGGATATTTCTAAACCACTACAGATTCTTTGAGCATTGGGTTAACCAAGATTTTCTACAATACCTTCCTGTCTACAAGCTCTCATAGAATTTATTAATATAGTGTTTAAATAACTAATCAATAAACATATACCTTTCACGGAGTATCAGTGATTAAAGATCGGAAAACAGGCTACAAAAAAAAATTAAAAGCAGGACACATAAAAATGGAAGTGCTAGAACGGAAACGTATGCAACACAGATGACTAACACACACAAGTACCTAGTAAGAAAACCCAGCAATGCACATAACAATGCAATGCACATAACAATGCAACTTCTCTAAAAAAAAAATATTATTTCTAATAACTTTTTGCAGAAAATTAACATATGCACCCACCTGCCTTTTCTTTCTGTTATTTCCTTTAATAGTACAAATAAATGAAAAATTACCCTGTAGTGTAGCACCTACAAGAAAATGAGTGAAACTTCTTACATAGTTAGAGGATAATTTCATGGGACATAGAACTCAGTTTATGATTCCAGTGACACTTGTTCTTGATAAGGTGATCCCTGTAAAGAAGCCATGTACTAGAGCTGGGCAATCTGCTCATTGCCTCAACAGTAAATTAGAAAGGAGAAAACAGCTTTAACAAATAACTTAGTCAATTCCAAGATTATTACTTAGCTTTGATACCTCACCAAGTTAGAAAGTTCTGGGTTTTGATACATTACTGCTTTAATTTTATCAGTAGCTCACAATCACAAATGGGGCTTGAAAGCCTGCCTTTACTTCTCAGACTAGGAAATTATTGCCCCATTTTATGGGAGGAGAGAGGGTAGGGCACAGAGGCACACAGGCAAGAAACAAACAAAGTATAATTAACCTGTATATGAAAACTGAGATTGAGACAGAAGCTTTATGTTGGACCCCGAGGCAGGGTTCCAAACATTTTTCTGTTACATGCAGGTTACTTGAGATAGCTGCTACTAATTTATGCAGACCAGCCATTTTCCAGGGTGCAATACATGCTTTTATCAATACAAATTAAGTCACACTGGGAATGTTTTGTACACTACCTATACAGTGAAAACATAAATAACATTCCCATGACCTCGCAAGATTTCACAGTGTACAGGACAAATGGTGACTGCCACACTGTGCAACTACAACACACTGTAAACAAACGCACTCTTTAGCCACATGGTATAGAGCAGCATGGAGGTTCAGGGAGACAAGTTAACTCTTAAACAAGCTTTCTTTTGAACTAATAGATACAAAACCAGTTCCTTCACAGAATGCAAGTGATTTATGCATGCACTATATTCTAACTTTTCCTTGTCTTAAATTAAAAAAGAAAACTTGTTTTAAATTAAAACAAAAATTTGTTTAAATTACTCAACAATAGTCCATTAGGTAATATAACAAGATTCTCTTATTAAAAGCAAAACTTTCAAAGACAAAATTACAAGCCCATCAGCAACGTCAACTTAAATGCAAGAAAAATACCATTGTGCATCTCGCCTTACCGTCAGGTTGCACTGCTACTGAAGAAAGCTTTAGTATGTACTTATACATTTATTAGTGTTATCTTTTGCTAATTAGTCCACAAAATATAAGTATGTGCTTGACAGCAAACAGCTCAACTGAGAAAAGCAAGATTTTACAGGAACAGACATATCGCAGGAAAGAAAATTAATTTGAAAATAGGAATTGCAATTCAGGTTGTACATAATTTATGCAGATTTTTTTTTCCTCCACCACTTGCAAACAGTCAAAAGTCATGTTACTTTGTTGTCTATTTTTAACATATCATCAAATACGACAATCCAAACATGCAGCTCCCAGTGCTGTAAAATAAAATTAAATAAGCCAATGAAATCAGATTATACTAGGAGTTTTCAACCAAACAAACCTGCTAAGGCTCAGCCCCAAACGCAGCATATTTGATGATCAGACAGGACTGGGAGAAGGAAATCAAATATACTTCACAAACATAATTAAAAGACAAAGAAGCAAAACAAAATAATCAAAACCAGAAGATAAAGAAAATAATTGTGCTTCAGGACTGCAGAAGAATTACCTAACAAACAGGTAGTTTTTTCTCTTGAGAATTCAAGTGTGGTGTTAGATAAACTACTCCTTCATCATAATATAACATACAGCAGCCTGTCTAGGCTATAGCATATCTAAGGATAGGAAATAAAAGTATAAGTTGTCCTGTAGGTACCAGAAAAGATCTATTACATTTCTACAAGTGCTCATACAAGTACTTACCGCTATCTCCACACTGAAAGGTCTGCTTAACACCTGAACATTTGTACCATCACTGTTAATTAACACCTTTAAATCAGAATGTGTAAAATTCAAACATCTGAAAAGTATTAAACACTTAAGCAACCTTAGGAACTCAATTTCCTGGGAAGCAAGAATTGGAACCAAGCTTACAATGAAGGGCTCTCAGCTGATGTACATTCAAGACAGTCAGTTTTTGCAAATTCCCATATTTGACACATATTATAAAGTTCTAACACCAACTCTGTGCGAATAAGCATCCTGTATTTGTTAAAAAACCTGTCATTCAAAACAAACCAAGCAGGCAGCAAGTTAGAACTAGCATCTTACTTACTAGGAGCTACTAAAGGAATAATACTAAAAGAGTTGCTGCACAGAAGAGAATCACTGTGTGCTTGATTCTTTACTAAAATAATGGCACAGCACTCTAAGAAATACAGGAAAAAAAAATTAATCCATATTTTATTTACACATCCAGTTCAGAAAGAGACGTTATTTACTCAAAAACAGGAATTGAAAAATTACCTTCTCCCATAATAAAAGACTTCTATAGAGTAACTTGTCACGCGCCCTCTCAAACCATTAGTAATAATTTTCAGTTTTATAGCAAAAATTTAAATTAAATTAAGTGCAAGACCAATTGTATATGCAAAAATCTTTATTACTATGATGATACGATGTCTAGAAGTCCATACCATGAATATTCTATATTTAATCAGTAAAACAGGACATAGAGCTGGGGTTGTTTAGCCTGGAGAACAGGAGGCTGAGGGGAGACCTTATTACTCTCTACAACTACCTGAAAGGAGGTTGTGGAGAGGAGGGAGCTGGCCTCTTCTCCCAAGTGACAGAGGACAGGACAAGAGGGAATGGCCTGAAGCTCCGTCAGGGGAGGTTCAGGTTGGATATCAGAAAAAAATTCTTCACAGTAAGAGTCATTGGGTACTGGAACAGGCTGCCCAGGGAGGTGGTCGAGTCGCCTTCCCTGGAGGTATTTAAGGAACGGGTGGATGAAGTGCTGAGGGACATGGTTTAGGGAGTGTTAGGAATGGTTGGACTCGATGATCCAATGGGTCCTTTCCAACCTTATGATTCTGTGATGAGTCTCTCAGTACTGCCAACATAATAAACAACTCTGAGTACTCAAACTACCAGCCACGCAAAAGAAAACATACTATTTTATGACCTCAAGAGCTTAGTGTGAAGCCATCAGTTGAATCCTACCCCTGTCTATACTTCAAATAATACAAGCAAACATTGAAAACATTTAGACTTTGCAGTTCTACTCTTACTTTTGGTTTCTACCTGAATGATCATTAGAAATAGCCTGAGTGATGTAAACACTAAGATTGTGAAAACTGTTCACTATTTCCCTTAAGTACTTTTTAACATGGTTTCACTTCATCAGCTACCTGTGTAGTGCCAAGAAACTAAAGAACGGACTTAGTATTCAAAGACAACTCATCTACATTCTGGATATGAAAATTTCCTTTTCACTTCTCTACACATGTGAAATTAACATTGAAAACAGACATCAACTTCAACAAAGGTCTTGTTGAAATTGTATGGCTTCCAGGTTTGTGAAAGCTGAATGATGCCTATTTTTACTTAAGGTGAAAACAAACAAAACCCTGACAAACTGGAACCTATTTATGAGTAATTCTGCTGTAAATACTTTTTTAATATGGGCTGATATGTTGAAAGGCCATTAAAAAGGCCACTAAAACAAGTTCTCACTTGCAATAGGCTTTAAAGGAAAAAAAACCCAAACATCTCAGCAGGTAACTATTTGTGTTCCCTATCCTGTAAATGTCAATTCTTGACAAGATTACTATCGTACTAAATACTCAGTTATTGCTCAGTCATTATGTGCATTTTACATCACAAACCAACATCCAGAATAAAACAGGGCAAAAAATGTCTGGGCCAGGCAGCTGTTCCACAGAGCAATTTTAAAGGGCCAAAGAAAACTCTGCTTCTCACCGGGAATGCCCTACAGTACCACTGCAGGCAGCCACCCATGAAAGGCAGAGGGAAAAAAGTTATCCCACAAGGAACTCATTTTTTCAAAAGCCACCACCCCGGTACTCAGTGTCTTGCAAAGCAGTATTTCTGCCTGATTTGTGCTTAAACTCCGATCCCAAGCATGAAGATTAGTCCCTAGGTAAAGAACAGAAAATCTTCCTAACACCAAGTCCATTAAAGTTCTGGAAGCCTAGGAACCACCTTCAATTACATAGGTAATGAGTTAAAGCACTCTTGTCAAGGCAATACTGTGTCTGTATCATCTGTCCTTGCCAGTGGCCACAAATGAAGCCACTCGACCATCCTTATTTCTTCCTTCCCGTGGCCATCCCAGACCACACTAAAACCAAGTATTTCTTTCCAGATCTCTCATGGTTCCTTCAAGGATGCCAAGTTTGGAGTTAGTATACTGCTGTTGAGGGACAAATTCTTGAACCTTCTGTAGCTCCCCTTCTCTCCTTAATCCTGCTTCGCTTTTTCTGGCATCTACAGCAGGGTAGGCAGACCTCTCCAGAACACGAGAAAATTTTTGACAAAATGTCATCTCAAGAATGAAGACTCTACAGAACATGATTAACTCTAAACCATGAAGTCATTAAAATAACACAATAATTACTTGACTGTAGTATTACTGCATATATAATTATACTGACAATTAAATTTTCATTTGATCAAAATAGATGTGCATGCACTTGAATTTGTCTCTCTATGTTTATTTTACTATAATGGGGCAATTGAGGGGCTGTTCTAAATATAAAAAAGCTTCTAGTAGCAAATCACAGCACCTTTTTAATAATTTAAACTGAGATAAACATTTCTTGCTACACAGTACCAGCAAAACTTCCAAAAGTAAACTATGAGGTTTGGTTTTTTTTACCCCATGCTGACAAGTAACTAGTACAGATTTGGGCGTGAAGCATTTTAGGTGGGCTTACCTCAGATTCATCTGTTGATTCCTCATTGGACCTGGTTTCCTGAAAATGACATGAAGAACAAAGGGAAAATTAGCTAAGTACATATATAATTGAGAAGTACTTCTATTTTTATAAAACTTTTAAAACCTTTTTTAAGAAACAGAAGACAAAGTGGGAGTGACTCAAAGTTCAGCTTCCAGCCTTTCCATTCATACCCAGTTTGTGCTGGCACTGGTAATCTAGTGTCACACTGACACTCAAGTGGCACCAGATGACTGTGATACTATTGTCAGTTACCCTAAAAGTTAGAGTGATTGGATCATCTGAAAAACCTGTCCCTGTGAAAGCATCCCTCCTTCCAGAAGTGGCAGCAAGTTTTGCAAAACAACTTCCAAGGCATAATAGGATTCTCAAGTAATCCACAAACCAGCTTTAGTATTCAACTACTCAAATGCTAACAGACTTATTTTAAACTTAAATAATTTCCATCTATTTTCCACAGAAATCCAGCATGTATTGACTTTCCCCTTCCCATCCCCATGTCAATGTAAGCTGTGTGGCTTTTTCTTGCCTGTGAAGCAACTGTACCTTTAAAACATCTCTCTCGGTAAGACAATGATTCTTACTGTCCTACAAAAAAATTCTGTAAGTCAACTCCTGCTAATCTCTCACCTGTCCACAGAGAAAATCTGCTGATGCAATGCCTCCTCAAAGAGGTCAGCAAAATGAAGATTTACTTAACGTATTTATCGTTATCAATAGCAATAAAAGCTTACAACTAATACGCTGACAGTGAATGTAAGCATTTTAACAACAAAAAATGATATAAGCAAAGAACAAGGAAGAGACAAGGCAGCATTTCAAATCTTATGAAGTAGCATTTGGACAGTAAGATAAATACATACAGAATTTCACCAGAGAAGGGAATAAAAAAAAAAAAAAAAAAAAAAAGAGAGAGAGAGAAAGAAAGACAGACGGTTACCAACAGTTTAAAGAGAAATGGAAAGGGAACAAAATATAATGCACTGAAAACTGGTGTCATTCTTAGTTTGTCACATTTATTTATCTTCTGTGTTTATAATATGCACTGATTATGACCTCTAGGCAAAAAGCAAATGCCTCTTTTTTATTAGTGGAAGTTCATCTTTAGTGACCACAGTGACCACCACAGCAGATGGGGCAGAAGAAGAGCAGCATTTCTGCTCGCTACTTGAATCTCATTACAAAGTGTTACCATGATTATTGTCATCTGTTTCTCACCAGGTCCACACATATGGTAGAAAGGCTATCTGTGTTGTCTATAATTACAACATGAGTTGGGAAATTGCAAGTAGAAAGAACATGGAAGTCAAGGGAAAATGGAAAGATAGAAATCCTGGCACCCTTCCAAGATTAAGTTTGACTTTGCAAGTACAACTGTTTGCCCGTTAGTCTCATGAGCTCTACTCACAAGATGCATTTACCTTTCAGGAAATAATAATCTTGTTACATATAAACTTTGTGCATCTTAAATTGTACTTAACAATAACCAAATGAGGAGAGACCTAAAATACTGCCAGTGCCACACGGCCAGCCAATGGGACAAGACTGAGTAACATAAAAAGTCCAATGCAAGATATCAAAATACATTAGATTCGTAATAAAAAAACTTGCCTTTCTCTACTGAACACCAAGAGTTGCATACTCAATGCTTTAATAAATCAAAACTCCTAGTGCTACCATTTAGATATTTTGATCAGTTCACATATTTTGCATCAACAGGAGCATCAAAGAAAAAATCATCTGGTCTCCCAAGCAGATTAAGCAATTACAGCAAGTGACATTTCTGCTGGTACACGAGACTTCCTAGTGCAATTATACTGCTTACATTCTCCCTACTGGTTTTAATTGCTTTGGTTATGCAGATGAACACAGCTATAGGGAAAGCCAGTGACAATAATTTTCAGGATAAGCCCACTACGTAACACCACACAGACAGACTCACACACGTGCAGGGTGGAGTAACAGCACACTTGCTGTTACCGCAGCTGATCCTTAGAGCCACCTGAGTCACTTAGGATAGATTAAACTGAGTAGCAAGCTGTCACGTGCAAGGGCATCCCTGAAAAATATTGGCCTACAAAATCAGGGCACACCAGAAGCTGATTCAAATAATCACTCAGTTTTACTTTAGGACACATACACACCCTGGTATCCCTACTGCATTCACAAGCCACTGCAACTGCAGCTACTAAATTTCACAAATGGGAAACAAATTCAGGCAAATGCCTCATGGCTTTTATATTCTAGTGAAGAAAATAACATGCAAAAATTCCAAAGGAGTCTTGGTTTAGGAAAGAAATGCAGAAACTGTATTTGTTCCCTGATAAGAACTTATCTGAAGGTGCTTAGAATTGACACTTACCTACTAAATCACTTCACTAGCAACTTACTATGGAAAGCTTTTTACCCAAGTTCCCACTGATACAAGCAAACTGGAAGAGTAAACTGCAGTTATGACTGCCACGGGGTTTTGTTAGGTTCCCCTCCTCTCCCTCCAAACACATGAACAGAGTAAATTATCCCCTACTTCTATCTTTTAGTAGCTGTGTAACCGTGAAAAGGAAATCTTTCAACAGGGATTTGTAGATGACCAGAATATGAAATCATGTAGGAATAGCTGTCAGTGGTAGTTCTGAGACTCTAGGGGAAAATCAGCAGTACACCTCAACCAGGTGGTAAATGCTGGTGCTTAAGTAGACTAAGAACAGAGAAAAGGAACATGGATGAAGAACTCGCAGAAATGTGAAGTAATTTCTCACCATTATAATCTCTCACTCAGCGGATCCAACTCAGCAAACACTTAAGCTGGCTTTCCAATGTGATGAATACAGGGTTTGCCCTTCCCTGCCTTTACAAACATCACGTGCCGCCCACTATATATATACAGGCCCATAACTTAAAGCTGCAGGGAGGGGAAAACCATGAAACTTGGGCTTCAGCAAAACCTACAAGCACAAAATACACATCCCTTTCACTAGGGGTGTGCATGCTTCCCAGGGGAAATAAACAGAAATTAACAAGGTAACTTTTCTATGGTAGTCCAAAGAGAGCAAAACACAGATTATTTTAATGTCTTATATTATTATTAAAGAAGATGAGATGACTTTGTCAAAGTTGGTTTTATCCTGATTTTTTTCAAATGCTGCCAGTTAAAAAACTCCCCAAACCAGGGGATGAAGCCTCCCTGGAATAAACCAGCCCTTCTCAACAAAACCCCTGACAAGAGGGAAGGAAGAAACCAGACTCCAATCTCTGATTAAGGAGACTAATTGAGATCATTCTAAGACTCTCCCACCTTTACAAATTTAAGGTGGACAAGCACCACACAGCTTAGCTCTGTGTCACAGAGTCCTGGCTCGTCAAAGAAACAGTGAGAAAGTCTCTGGAAGGACTGGGAACTCCACTATATTCTTCCCTCAGGCAGGAGAAGTCGAGACAGAAAGACTTCAGAATCATAGAATGGTTTGGGTTGGAAGGGACCTTAAATCATCTATTTCCAAGGCCCCTGCCATGGGCAGGGGCACCTCCTACGGAATGAAGTTGGTCCAAGCCTCATCCAACTTGGCTTTGAAGACCTCCAGGGATGGGGCATCCACAACTTTCCTGGGCAACCTTCCCTGGCTGGAAGAGACCTCCAGTCCCAACACCTCCCACTGGATCAGGCTGTTCAAAGCTTCGTCTGGTTTGGCCTTGAACATCTCCAGAGAAGGGGCATGCACCAATTCTCTGAGCAATCTGCGCCAGGGACTCACCAACCTCACAGTCAAAAAATTCTTAGAATCATAGAATAGTTTGGGTTGGAAGGGACCTTAAAGATCATCTAGTTCCAACCCCCCTGCCGTGGGCAGGGACATTCCACTGGGTCAGGTTGCTTCAAGCCTCATCCAACATGGCCTTAAGCACCTCCAGGGATGGGGCATCCACAGCTACCCTGGGCAACCTGTGCCAGTGCCTCACCACTCTCATAGTGAAGAATACCCTCCTAATAGCCAATCTAAACCTTCCCCCTTCTAATAAGCCATTCCCATCACTCCCTGCCCTTGTACAGAGGCGCCCCTCGCCCCCGCTCAGCCCCGCCAGGTTCACCCCTTTTCCCGCGCCCCCACCCCCGGGGTCCGGCCGGCGCGCGCCCCGCGGGCAGTACCTGCGGCTCCGCTTCCGCCATGGCGCGGCCGAAGCCGTCACGGGGCGGAGGGGCAGGAAGGCGGCTGGCGAGGCACTCTGGGAAATGTAGTTTGGAAAGGGGGTTGTCCTCCTTCCGCCTTAGACTCATAGAATCACTAGGTTGGAAAAGACCTCTTGGATCATTGAGTCCAACCATTCCAATCTGCCACTAAACCATGTCCCTGAGCACCTCGTCTACCCATCTACCAAGGACAAACCCCTCCCTGGGCAGCCTGTTCCAGTGTCCAATGACCCTTTCTGTGAAAAATTGTTTCCTAATATCCAGTCTGAACCTCCCCAGGCACAGCTTGAGGCCATTCCCCCTCGTCCCGTCCCCTGTCACTTGGGAGAAGAGCCAATAGAGGTTGACCCGCCACTGAGTGATGAGGAGCCAGTGGAGGTCAACTCATCACTCAGTGGCGATGAGCCCATGGAGGTCGATGCGCCGTCACTGCCAGCAAGCCCAGGTAGGTCAACCCACCACTGTGTGGCGAGGAGCCCCCGGATCCACCTGCAGAGAAGGAAGAGCCCATGCAGGTGGATCCAGTTCCTGTGGTCCTGATGGAGCGTTGTACCACTATGCTCAGGGTGCCTCCAGGGTCACACAAGCACACCTGGAGCTCACAAAGTCATCTGGAGAGCCATCTCCCATCAAGCAGCACCACATCACCAGCGTATGGCAGCGAAAACAGCAGCACCCTCACCACTACCCCAAAGAAGCATCAGGAGCACCACCTCTGTTGTTTTGTACATATTATTATTATTGTTGTTGTTCTTGTTGTTGATGTTGTTGTTATTATTACTATTACATAGAAGTATCAAGAGTAGGAGTAGTAGAATCATCATTCTTTTTTTATTGTGTTAATAAAACTGTTGTTATTTTACCCCATGGGTTTTCCTTTCCTGGTGCAGGGTGGGGGTGGAAGAGGGGCTGCCTAGAGTTTAGCTGCTGGCTAAGGGCTCAACAGTGCTCACGTGCTGATTCAAGAAAGCAAACAGATCCATGAGTTCCACATGCAACCAACCTGATCCCTGAAGTCACTCCCCAGGAATTAATACATTATGCCAATGAGGAATTGCCCCCTTCTCTTTAAACCTGATAGAAGCATCAGCAAGAACTATGGACATGTGAAGCATTTTTCCAGCTAGGATCCTCTATCATTTGTAGCTTAAAACACAGAAAATAGAAATGCAACCCCCATTTCATTTCAAAAGTATAACTTAGTGCAAAGTGCTAAAACCAAAGTAAAAATGACCCACACACCCCCCCAAAAGGTAAATAACAATGAAGGTAAAGAAGAACATGGTTAAAAATGTCGCATTACAGGAGTTACTTATTCTTATCCTCTGACCGAACGACATCCACTTTAGCATGCTGGAAGGCCAGGCACTGCTGTAGAAACCAAAAGAAAGGGTCACACCTACAGGGAGGAGTGGACAGGACAGGTGACCTCAAACTGACCAATAGAGTATTCCACCCCATGCATGTCATACTCAGGATAACCAGCTGCCGGATTATGAGGGTCAAGTTTTCTTCTTTGATAGCCAGCATGCAGTGAGGACCTTGTCTGTCTTTTCCTTTATCCTGGATCTCCGCGTTCCTCAACCCAATTCCTGAGTGCAGCCTGGGACCTTTTCGAGAGAGCTTTGCCCTTGTGATCCTGAAGTTTTATCCCAAGTATGAAGTGTATGGAAAGGAATACTCTGTTGGTCAGTTTGGGGTCACCTGTGCTCCCCCCTCCCTGCCAGCGCAACTCTTTCTCGCCCCTTTCACTTACAGCATTCCATCAGCTCGAGGATGGACTTGGTTTCTACAGGAATAAGTGTGAGCAGTGGCCGTTCTGCATACCAGTGCCCCGCTTTATCGCTGCTGGAAACAGAAAAACAAGCGCTTAACATTCAGAAAGTGGAGTTGCTTAGATGAGGCTTAGCTGAAAACCTGGAAACCTAATTCTACATCAGCCCAGAACAGAACATAAGCTAAGCAGTTCCTTTTGAGTTTTACTTCAATTAAAGAGGTAGGAGCTCTTTGAGAAGGCTGAACTCCTGTGATCGCCCCTCCTCACACCTCAAGCCCAGCAAGGCCAGACCAATACTCTCAATCCCTGTTACCCCTGACCAGGAAGCAACTCAATCTGTCTTTTAAGTGCTCTTTCACCTGTATTTCCTTAACACAAATACAGAAAAGCATTACTGTTAAAATATTAAGATCTATTATAGAATAAAATTCTTTCAACGCACGGTCAAATCTTGCCAGTCAAGAGAGAGAACAAGAACACTGATAAAGTCACAACAGCGCTACCAGTGCCCATGTCACTATGGTGAATATGAATCTCTAAACAGATACGTTCACAGCTTAGGGGAAGTACGCCTGCCATTGTTGGTTTTCTGTACTACAAAGGCTTTCAGAAGGCTGGTTAGCAAAGTACCATGGGAGACAGTCCTTAAGAGCAAGGGAGCCCACGAGTGCTGGGTGCTCTTCAAAAATGAAATCCTAGCAGCTCAGGAGCAAGCCATTCCCATGTTCCGGAAAAGGAGCCGGCAGGGATAAAAAACAGCTTGGTTGAGTAGGGAGATCTTGAGAGATATCAAAAAGAAGAAGAATGTCTATGAGCTTTGGAAGAAGAGACAGGCATCTTGGGTAGACTACAGGAAGGAAGTGAGATCGTGCAGGGAAAAAATCAGGAGGGCTAAGGCCCAACTAGAAATTAAACTGGCTATGTCTGTGAAAGATGATAAAAAATCTTTCTAAGTATACATTAACAGGAAAAGGAGGACTAGGGAGAATATTCAGTCCCTATTGGGTGCAGAAGGAACAACAGCGATAAGGGATGAAGACAAGGCTGAGGTACTTAATACCTTCTTTGCCTCAGTCTTCAGTAGTAAGGGAAGTTGTTCCACCTGTGTACAAACCCAGGAGTTAGAGGAGCAGAATGTGGCTCCCATGATCCAAGAGAAGCTGGTTAGAGACTTGCTTGCCCAGCTAGACACCCACAAGTCTATGGGGCTGGATGGGATCCACCCAAGAGTATTAAAGGAGCTGGCGGATGTCCTTTCCAAATCCCTTTCAATCATCTTCCAGTGGTCCTGGCTGACTGGGGAAGTTCCACTGGACTGGAGGCTCGCTGATGTTGTGCCAATCTACAAGAAGGATTGCAGGCAGGAGCCAGGGAACTTGGCACTTGGCACTGGTGAGACCAGTGGTTGAGTCACCATCCCATGAGGTATTTAAAAGACAGGCAGATGAAGTGCTCAGGGACATGGTTTAGTGGCAGATAGGAATGATCCGACTCGATGATCCAAGGTGACTCAACCACCTCCCTGGGCAGCCTGTTCCAGTGCCCAATGACCCTTTCAATGAAAATTTTTTTCCCGATGTCCGGCCTGAACCTCCTCTGGTGGAGCTTGAGGCCATTCCCCCTTGTCCTGTCCCCTGTCACTTGGGAGAAGAGGCCAGCTCCCTCCTCTCCACAACCTCCTTTCAGGTAGTTGTAGAGAGCAATAAGGTCTCCCCTTAGCCTTCTCTTCTCCAGGCTAGACAACCCCAACTCTCTCAGCCGCTCCTCATAAGACTTGTTCTCCAGCCCCTTCACCAGCTTTGTTGCTCTTCTCTGGACACGCTCCAGAGCATTAATATCCTTCTTGTGGTGAGGGGCCCAGAACTGAATACTGTATTCAAGGTGTGGTCTCACCAGTGCCAAGTACAGATGGAGAATAACCTCCCTGGACCTGCTGGTCATACTGTTTCTGATACAAGCCAAGATGCCATTGGCCTTCTTGGCCACTTGGGCACACTGCTGGCTCATGTTCAGTCAGCTGTCAACCAACAGCCCCAGGTCCTTCTCTTCTAGGCAGCTTTGTAGCCAGACTTCTCCTAGTCTGTAGCACTGCATAGGGTTGTTATGCCCCAAGTGCAGGACCCAGCATTTGGCCTTGTTAAACCTTATGCCATTGGTCTCAGACCAGCGGTCCAGCCTGTTCAGATCCCTTTGCAGAGTCTCCAGGAGATCCACGCTTCCTCCCAGCTTAGTGTCATCTGCAAACTTGCTAAGGATGGACTCAATGCCTTTACATAGGTCATTGATAAAGACGTTGAACAGGGCTGGACCCAGTACCGAGCCGTGAGGAAACCCACTTGTAACTGGCCTCCAGCTGGAGTTAACTCCATTGACCACCACTCTCTGGGCCCGGCCATCCAACCAGTTTTCAACTCAGGAGAATGTGCACGTGTCCAGCCCAGAGGCAGACAGTTTCTGAAGCAGAATGCAGTGAGAGACTGTGTCAAAGGCTTTACTGAAGTCCAAGAAGACTACATCCACAGCCTTTCCCCCATCCAGTAGTCGAGTGATTTTGTCATAGAAGGTGATCAGGTTAGTTTGGCAAGATCTGCCTTTTGTAAACCCATGTTGACTGGGCCTGATCACCCAGTTCTCTTGCATGTGCTTCATGATAGCACTCAAGATCACCTGTTCCATGACTTTCTCCAGCACTGAGGTCAGACTGACAGGCCTGTAGTTCCCTGGATCTTCCCTGCAACCCTTCTTGTAGATGGGGACTAGTTCTAGTAGCTGCTCTATTTTCCCTTCTAAAACTTCAAAATCAAGACTTGAATTCTTTAATTGCACCCAAATTGCTTTCTTTATATATTAAAAGTATAACCAAAAATAAAAGGCAATAGGCAGCATTTTTTATCACTTGGGTTTTGCCATGTGAGTAACTGCTGCCTAACATGAAATCACTTCTTCATTATTTGAGTTAAATAGAAAGATTACACTAATTGTTTAACAAAAGATGTTTTACATCCTTCAAGTAATTTTCGTGACTGTTGTCTGCTACACCTCCAGTCTGTTACCATCTTTCTTAATTTGTGCCTAGTGGTACATGACTCTATTTATGTTAAACTAATGCAAGATACTTACCATTCTTACATCTATTTTATTATTGTGAATAGCTTTACCAATTCCAGCTGTCATTCCATTTTTAGGATTACTTCTTCTTCCTAATTGAATTAAAACATGGCTTTAATTCTTCTAACATTGACTTCTTTTTTTCCTGTTTCCTATAGTATGTACTTTTATGATTCCTACATTTTAATGTGCAGTTACTGCCACTGATTTTTTTCTCTTTCAAACAAAATATATAAATGAAAGTATATAGATATAAAAGTATAATGGATGCTTTCATGTCTTCCTCAGGATATTTTGTGTTTTGTGGTCTTGTTGTAGAATCCTCACTATTCTTTTAAATTAATATTGATAAGAAAATATTAAAACATATACAGATAAATAAAATTGACTTCACCAAGTACTATACATCTCCACTGATGCTGCAGAGCAGGCATGGGGAAAGATCCTGGACTAGACACAGTGGCAGATGGAGCTGGACTCAGGAACTGGATTCGGCAGTGCACACATCTGGGATCACTGGGCAGAAAGACAAAATACTTACTGAATGCCAGCTGTCAAAGAAGAGGAATTGACCCTTGTGATCCATCAGCTTTATACAGAGTATGACGTATATGGGATGGAATACTCTGGTAGTCAGTTTGGGGTCACCTGCCCTGTCCGCTCAGCCCCATAGATATGACCCTTTCTCGCTACTTTCACTTATGGCATTTCACCAACTTTCGACTATGGCCTTGGTCTCCATAGGGATAAATATAAACAATAGCCTTTCTACATATCAATGCCCTGTGTTATTACTTCTAGAGACAAACGCTGTCTGAAAAACATGCAGTTAGCTCTCAGAAAATGAAGTTACTTAGGCAAGGCTTAGCTGTAAAGTTAGATAAATGGTTCTATTTTAGCTCAAAGGAGAACAGTGGTTATTCATTAGTTTCATCTTTTTAAAGCAGCATTAGTATTTGTTTCTATTAAGAGCCATATTCCATTGTCAAACATAAATATTATTTGAGTAATGAGCATTTTCATTAAACATTCGGATTTGATCCGATTTTACATTAACACATAATGGTAAGAGTAGTATTAAAATACTGTTTAGTCCAAGAGTCTCAAGAACAAGCTTAAATTTAATCCCCATGTTCATATTTATGTTTTCTTAGCTTTTAGTAATTATTCTTGCTTCATATGTATTGAGAGCTGCTGTCTATCTTCATAAGTGAGATCAATTCTTAAAAGAAAATATGTTTAAGTAGGGCCTCAAATCTTGACTCTAAGATTTTACAGTTTAATTAACATTTCTGGAATCTGAAATTCAAACTCCAGAATCCCAATTTCTTAAACTTCAGTCTAGGTTAAGATATTTTTTACAAAATATCTATCTTACAATGAGACTTAACTGTTTAGCATGTACATTACTGGTGTAATGAAGTCCTGGTCATTATTGAATTATTGAGACACTTCTGTCTATATTTTTGTTACAAGTTGCATCAGCAAGAGAATCCTCATTCCCAAGGTGATTGGTGCAGACACATCTTGAGGCATTGCTTTCTTGTGAATTTCCAATTTTAAGTACCTGAAATCATGTGAAGATAGGTTTTTTCTGCCTGTCAAGTGAGTATCTTGCATTGTGCTGAGATTTTTCATGTCCAGGAAGGAGACACAAAGGAACATGCAGAGGCATAAAGCCTTCTGAGATAGCACTGGAGGATTGTCTCAAGAGGATAGAGCCACACTCTCTGGAGTCTACCCACACCATCATAGAGGGCATCAGTTTCCTCACTACAGAGCAGAGGCTGGATGTGAACAGCCACATGCAGTTTTGGTGATAGGGGCAATAGGGCACTGGAAATAAAGAGTGACCCAAGCTGGCAGTATGGACCCACACCAAGAAAAATTTTATGCTCCAGTGGTCTATCTATAGACAGGTGATATTACCCAGCTATTTTGCTCTTAGGAGCTGGAATTTGTATGTATCATCTCAGTAATAATACTGTTGATTTCAGTTACACCTGCCACAGCTGCTTCCAGATCTTGATCATGCGTAACCAGAAGATGACGTCGTAACAAGTTTCTCAGCAGCTCTATGCAGTGTGTTTACTTTTGAAGAAGACCACTTATTTGAAAAGCATTTTTCCAAATGGCTTACCTAAACTGATACAGCTGAAAAGTATCTCATTTCCAAATCTTAGTGCCATTCTTCTATATACACTATATTAAAGTGATACACAGGCATACCTTGGATATAATTGGTCTACTTCTATTCTAATCTAAAGAAAAGGGAAGTTTCAGAATACAATATCAAAAAAGAACAGAATATAAGACATTCTTCTTTTAATCTTAAATTTTGTGTCTGATGAAGGTCTTTCCATTGTCAGTTAAGAGGCATTCATTGAAAAGGTCAGAAGTTCAAGTACATTAGAGAAGAGTTTTGCAAAAACAGTGAAGGAATGGATTGCTACCTAAATAACAACATTTTCATCAAATACAGTCACGAAGAAAATGTAATGTGGTATATTTTTATATGTAGAGGATAAATGAGTTATCACTGGTATACGAAACTTCTCTGTATTTGGTTTGGGCTACCTCACTGTCTTGTGAAGACATAGAAAATCAGTTTATCTTCTCACTGTTAAAGATAGAATCATAGAATCATAGAATCATGGAATGGCTTAGGCTTGAAGGGACCTTAAAGAGCATCTAGATCCCACAACCCTGCCGTAGGCAGGGATGCCTTCCACTAGATGAGGTTGCTGAAATCCCCATCCAGCCTTGAACACCTCCAGAGATGGGGCAACCACAGCTTTTCTGGGCAACCTGATCCAGGGCTCCACCACCCTCACAGTAAAAAATTTCTTCGTAATATTTAATCTCTCTTCTTTTAGCTTAAAACCGTTACCCCTTGTCCTACCTCTGCACTCCCTGATAAAAGAGCCCCTCTCCAGCTTTCCTGTGGGCCTCCTTCAGGTACTGGAAAGTTGCTATAAGGTCTCCCTGGAGCCTTCTCTTCTCCAGGCTGAACAACCCCAAGTCTCTCAGTCTGTCCTCTTATGGGAGGTGCTCCAGCCCTCTGATCATCTCCATGGCCCTCCTCTGGAGTCATTCTTACAGGTCCATGTCCTTCCTTTTGGAAGTCTTTTCCGCCAGAAATAAAAGCAATATTCTTTTTGAACTTGTCATATTTTGTGTGATTTCAAGGTGAAAAAACTATAGATTACAAGTATTTTCAAAACAAGCCTCTCTCTCCACATGCCACACGAAAAGCCCCTATAACGTAATATTTTCAGAATTAGCTGCTTATCCCTGCTGCCAGTGAAGCCGATAGGAGTTTTATTATTGATTTCATTAGGGAAAGGTTTAGATCAACATTTTATGCTTTTAAAAATATCCGCAATTATTCTTCAAATAATTAATATGAAAGAAATAAATGTTTTAAATATTGCCATATAGATACTGAAAGTTCCATTTTCTTTACAGCCGTGTTGTATCTTGCCTTTCACTCTCAGGAGTCAAATCACCAAGGCCTCGTAAACCTCTCTCCTATTCCTTTTCTTCACAAGTGCTATTTCTGATAATTATTTTCCCTCACTTCTTCTGATCTGCTCTGTTACTGAAAGATTTTAATGGAGTCAATGTTAAATAGATCATTGGAAAATCTATTTTGTATTTACAGTGAAAAACACTTTTCTTCTTCTTCTTCTTGACATACACTTAACCTCAAGGAAAAATACTTAGCTTTCCACTTACTTAAATAGTGTATATAACGTCCAGGAAATGATTGATGAGGTTTCAGAGTTCCTACCTCAGGAATACTGTATGTTTTCCATGCATAATATTCTGGTTAGAAACATGGAGCACATTACACTTACATTCTAAAGTGAATTTTTAACTTTACCATCTTTGTGTATTTATATATTTATACACTGCTTAATGGGGATCTGGAGAGTGAAAGGAAGGAAAGAACTAAAAATGTGAAAAGGAAGGAGAAGGAACAAAATATTATGTATTAAATCACAATAAGACTTCTGCAAAGCAGATAGCTACTGATACTGCCGTTTGACAGGTGTGGCATGAAATTCTGGTTCCACTAAAATGAATAAGAGTTTTGGTGTTCATTAAAAAGGGATTAAGACTTCACCCAAATATTCCAAATTCCCTGTTAAACTGAGGATTCAAACATTCAATAGGTAGGAACACATGGAATTAGAAGTAAATAGCTGGATGCAAGAGAAAATAATAAAATATCCATTTATTTTCTGATAATGTAAGCCTTTGTTCCCAGTTATTACAGCATAACTGAACCACCTTAATTCGGGTGTAGGACTGAAATTTTGTTCACAAGAGAAGTCAAATTAACTTTCCTGCAGCCCAAAATGTTGAATGAAATCTGTCACAAGTCTGTACAGTCCCTCTAACTAGTGCTACCACCACACAAAGATGCTACACTGTTTGAGAAGAGGTGCAGAATGGATCCTGGTCAACATAGTAAGCCCTTGATTGTCTCAATGAACACCCCTTTCTTACCAGTTGTCTGTGACATACATACAAATAATAATTTACATTTCAGTCCCTTTTTACACTCACGGGAAACAAACAAAAAAACAACTGACCAACCAACCAACGAACCAACCAAAAAAAGCTTCAGTGTAACTGAGAATCAGGCCGTCTCTTTGTTGCCATTAGGCCTTTTAATCACAAGTTCCTGTACACAAACTCTCCATTAACTGAAAGCAAAATCCTCAGTGTGTGTTCTCTTTTTTTTTTGATGCTCTAATCATAATCTAGTTTAGAAAAAAACTCTTAAAACCAGTTCTTTCTTTCATTACTTCTTTTGCTGCGTTTATCTACTCACTTCTTTGCACAGCTATATTTTCTTTGCCATCTTTTCCCATCCTCTTACATGCCCTCAGGTGTTGACCCTTGACCACATAGCTGAAATCTTACAGTTCACCCTGGGACAATCCTTGATTATGAAGCAATGTCAGAGTCAAAATCCATGTCTCTGGGGTGCAGCGTGGTGCCAGTGAGTGATACCTGAGGTAATATGCAGACTATTTATCTCCTCTTACTTCCCTCTATTTTGGAGTGAAATGCCTTTATAGTTAAATACATTTACAGCGAATTTTATTTTGATTTGGGAAACATATCTAGATCTGGTAATGTGTCAGCAGATTTCAGGAAATTCAAATGTATGACTGCTGATGTTATGTTATCCAAAGTCTACAGATTTAACAAAATGCCATACAGTCCACTGACCTTTGACACAGAAACAAAACTAATGAAACATTAACAGTGCTGCTGAAGTCAATGGATTCTACTAAGGAAGTGATTCGCCTCCAAAGGTTTTAATAGATATGAGTATTTCACAAGAAAAAGGCCACACAGGTTTTATACCTAGTACATAGCATTGCTACACGGCATTCCTACAGCATGTATTTATAGCATATGAATGTTAACGAGATCATTGCTGTTGACAGTCAATGTGGATAAATACAGCTGCCATATGGCAATAAAAGGATAATATCCTCCCCCAAAGCCTTTTGTTTTTTTGAATTTGAAATAAATTATTTCCATTCTTCTCATTCTTTAACTTCCAAAAAGGTATTTTGTGGAGAATAAAATTTTTTCCGAGCTGTTGGGTTGGGTATTGAGAGGCTGTACCCCTTGCGTGCTAAGCAGCAGAATGCTAGTCCTCACCTTCCTACTTAATTTAAGTAGATTTTTAATACGGTACTAAGAAGCAGCTTCAGGTTTATCTGTGCCTGTATTGCTGTCAGCAGTGATGGTGACAGGTCACCAGCAACAATTCTCCAGAGTATTCACTGCCAGGCCAGAGAATACCCATAGTGCTTCAAAGCTGTTATCATCTGTGTACTTCATGCAGAATCCAGGAGGAGCAACTTCCCATTTTTGAAGTGAGGAGAATGAGGCAAAAAAGCAACGCTAACTCATTTTAAACAATTCAAAAGGAAAATGCCTTTTTCCTGATTCCCAGTCTACAGGACAGCCCTTCCATCCTTGATGGCCTGCCTCAAGTATTGTCTTTTTCCATTAAGCAAATATTGATTTTGTTCTCCTGCTTGAAAACAGAAGAGAAATTAACATGTCTCTTTTTGGTTACTTCATTGTTTGTGAATCACTTGGGAGTAGTATTTATTAGTTAACTGCTGTTGCTCATCCAGTAGGCACTCACAACCATTTTTTCCCATGGTATGTGTTAAACAGCAGCTATTAAGGATGCTCCTCCATGACAAAGAGCCAGGCTTCTCTTTTTTTAACATCATGCAGACAGTCCAGCCCCCAACATATAAAACAGATGATGCCATTTAGAAGAAACAGGACAGGGGCATTCAAAGATCTTTTTATTTATTTTATTAGCATCCGACTCCTTGTTGTAATTAGCCATTTAATATTGTGGTGGTGATGATAGCGTGCTACTTATTTTTGAACATAGATGAGAGGATACAATTTCTGTCTGAAAGAACAGACTTCTAAATCAACACAGGATCTCATTTGAATTCTGTCTAATCCCTTGAAGTAGCTGGGATTAGTAAGAGATGGGGAGGATCAAAGGGTGATAGGAAAAGATGCAAGTGAACTGCCACAGCAAGAGTTGGTGGTGGCAGGCACAGCACACTGGGATTTTGGAGGTTTTCTAATACATGTAGCACTAGTCCTGGGGGATCAGGATACAGATGTCCTCTGTCAAGTGATACATAACATGTTACTTCAGAGTTTAGGCAGAAGGGCAGCAAAATTACTTGAGTAACAAGCCTATTATTTCCTAAGGCAATCTTTGTGAGAAATCTTGATTGAGATGGCAGAAAGGGAAAGTCATGGGAGCTGACTGCTACCCTGTGATGTGCCACAGATTCACTAAAAGACAGGGGGAGAATTGTTTCACTGTTCAATACCTCAGTTTCCCCATCAATGAAACAGAAGTAATGAAATGTACTGATTGTTGTGAAGTATTTTGAAAACTAGAGATGAAAAGTCCTAAGAACTGGCGGCTCAATCCAAACCCTTTTGAAGTCCTCAGAAGGCCCTTGATTCAGTTATCTTAATTTGCATTTGCCTTAGTCTGCAAGTCACCCACTAGTCTCCTGAAATTTGGAAATGTACAACCCAATGCATTTTTCGAAGATGGAAAAATATATTCTTGAGTAATCATTATCATTATCTTTGACTATTTGACTATTCAGTTTGAATTTACAAATCAGCGATGCAATATATACATTTGGATTATTTGTAATATTTCACAAGATCAAGGTGGAAACTTAGAAAAAGGAGAAGGAAAAAAACCCAGCGTGTTTCTCTGACACCAAAGAACAAACTCTGACAGAAACAAGCTTTTTTTTTTTTTTTTATCTTTCTTCTCTGAAGATAGATGAAAAAGATCAGGAGAAACTATGTCTCATTAGAAGTAAATGCAGTCTGTTGTAATCTGTACTAAATTTACCAGGTCATATCTTCTAAGACGGTATTAGGCACCAAAGGGCAGGTAGTCAGATTGAAAAAAAAAACCCACTAAAAGTATTTAAAAGTTGGTGTTTAGTCTTTTTCAAGATAATAAATGAAGTGGCACGGACTTTCCAGAAGAATTTTAAATCTTCCAGTGTGATAGGTAAGGTGAGAGAAGGTTGTAAGACGAATGACAGTTTTGCTCATTATTCAACAAAGCTCACAACAAATGAAATGGATGCCTTCAGAACATACTTGATTTTCTTCTTTTCTGGAGTCTAAGCAGCTCCTTTTTGCTAAAAGAGAAATATTATCTTTATGAAGAAAATATTTTTCCTAATCAATATTTTTTTAACCTCTGGGTTATTACTTCCTCAAATATCTTTTTAATTTTTTTCTCAAGACTGGTCTATGTACTTTAATGAAAAATCTGCAGAACAGACACATGCTATTGTTCACATTAAAGCTTTCAAAGGTTATTAACTGTGATGGGGCATTACTTGTCTTCAGCACATTTTTCTGTAACGTATCACATTCTTAGGATGTATGTGTGTGTATCTATATAATTGGGAACGGAAAGAATTAGCTGTTGGCAAAGCAGAAATATCCACACACTGGTTACAGTCAAAGATCCAGGACATACACATTCTGTTCTTGCTATGCCACATATTCCCTGCATCTTGCGTATGCTACTTAGCTTCTTTCTGCTTAGCTCAGGTATCTGTTAAATGTGGTTAATACCATGGTGACATTTATGTATCTTTTATAACCACTTCAGAAGTGGCCTAGTGTTTTATGGAAACTTTTACACTTATTTTTATGACACTTCCTGTGATGAAAAATAATGTAACTCCTGAATTTTCTTTCTTTTTTTTTCACTTTTAGAATAGAAAATATGGAAAGATTATCTGAAGAGATTTACGTCCAAAAAACATTATGCCAGCTGGCCATTCTCCAGAATTGTCTTTCCTCTTCTTCTGCCAGGTTGTTATTTTGCATCACAAAGCAGCTTAAATTCTCAGGAGTACAAAACTCCAGTTTACTTCCATCAGGACTTTGGCTGTGAGAAAATTGTTTGAGTTAGCCCAACACTATTACTTCTGGAGCCCTCCTTCCAGATCTAATACTAGTCAAGGGGTTTGAATGTATACCCTTTAACCAGATGTAGACCATACATCAAAACAGAGCCTTAGATGTTTTATTATTTTTTGAGCTCTGGCCAGAACAGGATGATGAACACTGTGTTTGAAACTGCTGATGCTGTTGAAAAAACCCACAATAAAGTATTTCTTGCTATCTTTTGTACCTGACTACCAAGCTGAAAGCAAGATTTTGTAATAAATGGCAAATCATGATCACTTTCTTTTCTATGTCTGTCACCTATCTTATTTGGAGAAACTTAGACAACTATTGCTTGATTATTGGGCTCAATTCCAGTGTGCTTGTAAAATTTCAGTGTTCTCTCTCACCCCGCTCCCCTGTTATCAAAGTTCTCTGTGCACTCTTCCCTGGCCTCTCAGTTCTCTTACAAGCTTCACTGTCTATCCCACATTAGTTTGGGTGTACAATTTTAATTAAGCCTATATCACAAAATTGATAACTTGTGTAAAAGTAGGTAGAAGATCAGTTCTTACCTTGCTTATAAATACTTTTGAATTAGAGTCATGTCTTTAACTGTGCTGAGCCAACTTTTAATTACTAACCAAGCTAAGTCCAGAAAACTGGTTGCACTAAATTAAAGTTGAATTTATAATTGGGAATATATGACATAGGAGTATGTGATATCATGAGGCTGGACTTGATCCTAGACATCCTTTCCTCGTCTATCTGCTATGCAAACATGAGGGTTTTTCTTCTTCTCCTGTTTAATTTTCTTTTTTAATTTAATGTGCTTGGGGACTTTTCCAAAGAGAAAATTCTCACTTTAAATGTACGCATAAATGATATAAAGGTGCATTCCTTTTTGTGAGATCTTAGCTGACAGAAGTACCTGGGGAAGTTGGTGGCACTGCAGGGGAGAATGTAACATTCCAACTTTATAACCAAACTCTTCTGCAAGCTGAGGCTGTTGAGACTAGGGACGAACATTCTCTGCTTCAAATTCTTGTATAAGAATTTTTTGTATGTAAGGTTTTGGCATTTTTTGTTACGTTTCAGAGCATGATCCAATGCTGTTGAAAGTACTAGAACATTCCCATCAGTTTCAACTATTTTGCATCAGAACAAAAGATAGTAAAGTACTCAGTGGATTAATTTTTCACTCTATAGGTCTTTAAAGTTACTTTATTTTTTAGAACTTGAATAAATCATCAGGGAGAAAAAAAGCATCTCTAATGTTAATGTTAGGGGCAGAATAACTTTGTTAGCAAAATGTGCGGTATCATTCTTGTTCATGATATGTTGAACACATCATTGGACTGAGCAAAGGAAAACTGATAATGTCAGATCTTGTTTTCTAAATATATAATTGAATCTGTAGAGGAATAGATTCTCCCAGGCAAGTAAATGGATGAGAAAACATTTCATGTAGACATCAACAGATATCTTCAGGAACTTCATGGCCCTAAAATTTACAAAAAAATTATTATTCCAGAATCCTTCATATCATGCTTTCAGTGTCACATGCTAGATTCACTTGTCTGCAATACTGACAAAACAAGTCATGTACATCATGGTTAATGGAACAAAAATTAAGTTTCTGATCGTGTAATAACATTGTGAAAGTTAAAGCTCCCACAGCACTGTGCAGCACTACCCTAGCAAGCCCTGTTTTCTTTTTCTAGTATGTGCTTCTTACCCTTCCATTTGTACTGCATCGGCTGCAAACGTATGGTTATGTTAGCCAGGTGGGAACAGCTTCCATTATAGCCACAGTCATAACTATCTTTTTTTCCTGTTTTCCTGCTGCATCCTGCTTGCTTTATTTTCGCTCATGTAAATACTACTACTTCTAACATCATACTGATCACATTGATGCGTAATAAACACCACTATTATCCTTTGTAAGTTTTCTTCTAAAGCACAAAATCGTGTCTACTAGTGATGAATACCTAAAATACAAGCTTACTGAGATTAGCATCTATGTTTTCTTCTAAGACTTCTCTTCAAGCAAAACAGTGTACAAAGTACCTTCCAAGGTCAAGTTCAATAGCAGGAAATCTCCAGCCGACAGAGGTGTATAGGATAACTGATACAGGCACATGCTGGAGAATGAGAATGGGCAATGAGTGAACATCCACCTGCAGCTTTTCCCTCTGAAACGTTAATACAGGACCACAGGAAGCTTCTGTTGTTTCAGCTTCTCAGAAATTACAGGCTGTTTCTGCGTCTTGGTGGTACATTAAACAGAGACTGAGCAATGCAGATGCATATGAAGAGCCTCCTTCCTGCATGCTGAGCAGTTAAGGGACATTGGCACCTCACAGAGTTGGGCCTCAGAGGAAAACATCCCTATTGCTTTTCTAAACTTAGATATTTCTGAAATAGATGTTATGAAATAGGTATTCTAAAAAGCTATCAATATCTTTTTTTCCCAGAAGAAAATTGTGTATGCATAAGAGGTTGACAGAAGGGGGTGGGGCAGCTCAGTAGCCCGAGAAAAGCTTCATCCTATAGCCAAATGTCTTTAAGTATTTATATTCTGGTTTAAACATACACAGAAAATGTCGACAAATACACGTTAGTAGAGCTTCCAGAAATATTTATCATTACCTTACTCAGGGCTGAAGGGAGAAAACTTCCCTCATCTCCTGGCTTTTTGGACCATTCAATCTGCCTTCTTCCCACCTGAGTGCTGAGCTGCTTCTGACATTTTGGACCCCATCCCTCCACAAACTTCTAGCCAAGGTCTGTTAAGTGCAGGGAAGATTGTGTTCCACAGTGACAAAATCCAGGGGCATATTCTTGAGCACAGAGAAGGTCAGATGTAAGAGTCCGAGAAGGTTTGTGCTTTTGCAGAACAAGGACCAGAATCTCTACCCTACTTCTACATCTTACTGTAGTAGTCTTTTTTCTCATCATTAGTCAGAAACCACAAGCAAGGTGGGTCTTTTCTTTGGGTCTGATGTAAAGTCCATTAAAGTCGATAGAAACGAGTCCTATCCAGTTCCATTCTGACTAATGTTTTAACTCGTTGGGTTTTTAACCTAAGTAAACAAACATGGAAAACAATTAAATTATGCATTAAATTTCTACCTTTGTGTCACTCCCTTCTGCTCTTCTCCCACTCAAAAACTCCCAATGCAATGGAATGAGGTAGATTTTGAGAATTATTTTTTTAAATTTGCATTCTTTTCTCAACCATTGCAAAATGCAATTTAGGCTTTCATGCATAGAAGGGCTGACATTTGCATAAAGACACTTCAGAAAAGCATGCTTCATTTGTCAATTTGTTTTAAATACCTTTTTTTGGTGCTGTATCTCTTTGGCCCTTAGATATTTTAGTTTGGAGAGAAGGAACAGCTCTGCAGCAACAGCGACTAGCAGAGGGTCTCACTAGAGTAACATTGCAGTGCAGATGAATTATGAAAACAGATGGTGGATAATGGCAAGTGAATTAAAAATAACACCAATATTAATCTAGAGGCATTTCTACAGAACTCTTTACCCATTGATCTCAGCAATTTATAGACAGAGGACTCTATTTTGCCTTTCAGTTGCAACGAAACGAGTGCACAGTCCTGGCAACTGTAGGCAGCAGTCTGTGTTCCATCTGTTGTGCTCTACATCAAGCCAGCTCTGCTGGGTTTTGTCAGCAGGTGAGCTGATGGTATCATATGTTGAATAAAGTATTTTTGTTGGAGTATATGCTCTTTTCACGCTGCTGAAGAAGCAGAAGGACTTTGCAGAAAGTATTGTTCCAATCAGCCAGAGATATGCTTTCTCCTCTTTTCAGAGGTGCAGAAGACCCCATATTATTTTCTTTATCAGTACTCAACAGATTTCATGAAACACAGGAGTGAGGAGACCATGTCTGAGTGAAAGGACCACACTAGCAAGTTGTGTGGGTAACAGCACATCGATCTGAACTACCGTGAGATGTTGAACTTCTACTGACTTTAGCTTTAGGCTGTATCTGTCTAGTTGCTTATGTGGTGATACACTCAAAATCTGTGAAAAATGCTGAAATGTTAACTTTAGTAGGGTGCTGTCAGGTAACACATCTCTGTATTTGCACTACTGTGAGAATTAAAGGCCATGTTTGAAAGATGGGAAGGTGTATTACTCCTGTATATCTGCAAACCCAGCTTTATTGCAGAACATCACTGATGACACTGTAGTTTGTATGTGCTAAACAAACACAGGAAGAGGAGGAGAAAAGCCAAAATTCAGATTCTAAAAATGAGAAGCAACAAAATTAAATTCACTACTATGTTGTGGAAGCAACATGGGTAGTCAATAAAACTAAGACCCTTTTAAAGCTAAAAAATGGGTATTGTCCACAGGACAGAAAAGAACATGATTCTCTTTCTGAAGTTCCAATAGGAACTTTCTAACCATTTACAATTTGACTGCAGACACCCATTTTATAATCCTCTTTTCCCTTGGTATATTTTGTACTAAAACCAGAACTGGTGTAGTGCCAATAGTGATGTTTTATGCAACTTCTAATCAAATTCAAGAACCTGCAACAGACCAAAATAAGTCTGAATATTGCTGTTAAACTGTTGCAGAGATAAGAAGCAATTATATGAGATAGTTGTTCTGCCTTTAGAAAGAGAATATTTAAATTTTTCCTCTGCAATTTACCTCTTTCGGTGACAAAAATAATTACTTCATCTTGCAAGCATAGAAATCTGTTCACTTAAAGAACATAAAAAAAAAATCACTAAAATGTCCAAAAAGTATAAATAAATGAACAAATTAACATAGATTTTACACTCAATAAAGTTAAAATCTTGCAACTGGAAGTGAATATATTTCAGGAATGCCAGTAAAAATTACAAAACAAAAGTCTTGGTGTTTTTGCCTTAAGAGTTTTGTGATTTTAATGTCAGTAATGCTTTTGGATTTTGAATCATTGCTTTAGGTGTCTTTCTGCTAATACTTTTAAGTACTGCAGTCAAGACAGAAATATACAGTCAAGAGGCATATTATTTTACTGTCCTTGTTCTCTTGTGCTTTTGTATTAGTGAAATCTTTCCCAAGCAACTGGCATGATTAGATTCAAGACTTTCAACTGGTTCAATGATGAGTGTCATCACTAATACCGTCTTTCAGTTCAGGTGTCTTGGACAGTAACTAGACTGCATAGATGCAGTTTCTTTTAACCGTTGTCTGAAGACAGTACTGGACAGAAATTTTAGAAAAGATCATCTGTGCAGTCTCCTTTATTTGCTACACTATGTAATGTTGGGATATTTTTCTAAAATCACCTGTAAGATTGTTACAAGGTGGGCTACATCTTGTTGTTCCTTAAATGATGCCAACGCTGTCTTCTTCTTTGTCTTCCAAAGTATTAAATTACATAAACAAAAAAACCCCAAAACCCAGCTTATCCCCTTCAGCATTTTTTCTGATCCCAAGCAGAGTTCATGGCTACTCCAGGAGACTTACAAAGCTGCGTTGTTTGAAATTCAGTCATTAGCAGCCCATCTTTCAGATGACTAATATTAGCCGTGCTGTCAACACAGGTTACAGATCCTGTTAAGAAAACAAGGGCTGAGTTCCTCTCCCTGCCCTTTAGCCTGCCCACGAGGCTATCAGACCATTGCAAGTTCTAAATGAACAGTTCTGTGCTTCTGCTCAAACCCTGAATATCTATGTGTTTCTTGGCCTGTTCTAAGATTGTTGGTATTCAAGATACACAGTATAAGTGAAGATAGTTATACAAGGCTCTTCATGCAGGGAATTTCATAGAAGTTGTATATTTGACAGCACTTGAAGTTCTCAAAAAACCCCACAATATTTTATATAACCAGTTGCTGGAAATATGTTTTATATTGTTTTTCTGAAAGTATTCTACCTAATAGAATGTATTTACTATACTAATAAGTCTGAAGCACAAACAAAACTACAAGTTCCCACAGTGTTATATTTTCAAGCTTTCTGTACACGTACCTGTATTAGAAGTTTAAAATTTTAGATGAAATATGAGATTCCCAAGCAATAAAGACTTCTGGATCTGGAATTTTAAGGAAAACCAATGATTTCAAGACTTCACATTTGTCTGTGGGCCGTTTTGCTTTCCTGAAGAACATAACTGCCGTATTAGTTCACACCAGAAATGTTTTCAACAGTGGTTGCTCCTAGGTGTTTAGCAAAATGCTATAAAAAGAAGGTACACGTAAAGTGATCCTCATGATTTCCTACAAGGAAGAACCAGACCACTGTGTTCTCTACCCATTATCTTGTACCTTTGCATTTCATAAAATCCTGTGGCAATGAGTTCTATAATTTGATTACATGCTCTTTTTTAAAGTATCTCTGTGTATTTAAACTGCATTATTTGACTACGCTACTTGCTTTTCTTGAGGTCTTGTGTTGTAAGCAACAGTGACCAACCAGTCTGTGTTCAAGCTGTCCCCATTATGTATGGTTTGTACTTCCTTTTTCCTATTCTACCCCTTCTTAGTTTTGACTGGCCTCGCTCCTGCTTTACCTCATACTTCTGGAGTCTGATCCTTAAGAGACCTTACTCAGTGAAAATATTAATGTTTATTTGTACTCAGTTCTATCCACCATAATTCCTCAAAGATCATTCATCCCAAAGTCCCAGGCATTGCAACTTCAGTCCGTTTTAAAAAATGTGATGAATTGTGGTGGTGTGACAGCCAGGAAAATACTTTTGTGCACCACAGTAATTTTTTGGGACTGGTAAGTAGCTGCAATTGACTGCAGATAGATTCTGAACTGACCCTATTCTGTTATTTTTATGCTCCCTCTTTTCCTTCTCCTCCAAAAATAGTTGGGAATAGTGTCAGCTACCAAGGCACTAGAAAACATCAATAACTACTTTACCTATTTTGTTGTTTCAGTGACTTGTGACAGAGGACTTGGGAGCCACTTAGTCAATACTTTAATGAAGATGCCTGTTAAAAATGCACCGTTATCTGGTTGGTAGATAAAAAAGATAAAAGAGGGATGTACAATGTAAAATGTTACAACAAATCAAAATGATGGCATTCTACAATGCCTCAGACTAAATGAATAGAGATGATCTGAGACAACAGGGAATGAAACCCAAATTTTCAGCAAACCCTGAGCAGCTGGATACTTGGATGTTTGGTTTCAGTGCTACTACCTCGGTTCTTGCAATTTTTTTCTGTTTTCATTTAGTGTACAAATCAACTTGTGATGGTGTCCCTCTCCTCATTCACCTCCATCATTAGACTGAGAAAAATCATATAAAAACAGAGGAAATAAGTGGTCAATTCTACTAGTTTTTCACGTGCCATTTTTATGGAGATGTACATTGTGGAGGCAGGGATAGCAGGCAATTTCTATATTTCTATTGCACTAGTTAGTGTCAACAGAGTGTAAACAGCCCCATTTTTCCTCATCAGTCCCCAAAATCTTGGAGCATTATTTGGAGTAACAAATATAAGGGAAATTAACTCAATTCCTGTCCCAAATATCTACCATTCACTGTTCAAGAGTCAGATCTTTTCATTCCTTGCTGATCTTCTTGTCCAAGATGAACCTACACAGCATAAGACCTAACAGACTCATTACACAGAAGCTCTAGAAGAAATCTAAGAATCTTCCTGATGGTCATATTCTTAGCTCTGAAGCTTGGACATTCTCCCTCAGCTTCCAGTCTTTCGTTTCTATTGCCAATGACTGATGTTGCCCCTTTTCATCCTGTCCAGCTCCCCTTCTCCCAGTCATTCAGTTGCCTATTCCCCATTTCTTTGCCTTCTTGCTTCTTACCATCCATTCTGCCAAAGTTTCTATTTCATTTTTTTTCTTCTCCCTTCCCTCAGTTTCCTATTACCCACCCAACTTCCTTCCCAAACTCCTTTATTTAAAGATCCTATAAAGATGTTTAAATGAGATGTGATATACACTATATAAAATTTCTGAAGATAGATCCAGCTAATAGGATACTCTCACAGGTGTGTCAGTCAGTTCAGTTTGGGTGAATGTCTTTCCTTTTTTCCACTGTTTCTGTGAATAGTGAGCAATTAGGATCAGAAGTTGTGTCTCAGAAGTTGTGTCTTATAATGAAGTAAGTCATATAATGAGGCCAAAGTCTGAAATGGTGTGCGGTCCTGATATAAATAACCTTAAAGTTCAAGATTCTTGTTTTGAATGGCTAACAGCAGGTGTGGATTCTGCATGATTTTAGTGTGTCAAAAGAACTATACTTCTGCAGTTCTGCATGGGGATTGGAGCACAACTAGGGGTTTGGCTGGGTCCAGTCTAATACTAGCTATGTCACAATGCATTTACACACTTATAACTGCTGTCTTTACATTTGTGTACCTAAATTTTAGTAGATGTGGTTGCAAAATGGAGCCTTTTCTCAAGGGACTGATTTTATTTTTTTATTGTTTCTCTTTTTAGATGTTAAAATTCTAGAAGAAAGAAATTGAAAGCCAATATTAGGAAGCTGAGCAGTTGTTTGAGAATTTGAGGGAAGGATTAATGGCACAAGGTTTTCAGAAATTGCCACATGAGAAAGGATCGAGGTTTTGCCTGGTTTTAAAGTAGCTGCAATAGTGGCCAGCAACATAAAGTACACAAAAAATTAAGGATCTGACCTTGGCTTGACAGGAAAAATCCATGCAAGTGCATTACACATAACAATAAAACCTGATTCAGACATGGTGCAGTAATATTAATATAAAATTTCAAAATTAGTTTTATTTGCATTTTGATTTTTTTTAAATCTTGGACATGTTTAGTTAATGAACAAATGAGGCTACACAGTGATAATTCAAATAATCTCCTTGTTCTAATTTTACTGTTGTTACACACTTTCTACTGCTATATTTCTTGACTACAGGAAAACTGATAAATGTATTGTAGGAGTCTCTATTTGATTACCAAATCCCAGTCAGGCAGAGTCAGGTCACAAACCTCCAATGGACAGATATGTGTGAGTTTTTCAATCAAATCTGACAGAAATTAATTTGAGGCTAACATTGTGCACACAATACAAGCTTTTTCCTGCTGGAAGCTCTTAAAAAGGACCTTGATTTTAAGGCAATAGCTTTTCCCTTGCTGAATAGTGATAGGATTTGATATTATATAGGACAAGATCTTTGAAACTTTGATTATCCCACCAAAGAAAATACTTTCATGTAAACAGGTTAAAACCATGACATTCTTTTTTTCTGACTCTGAAGACATGTGGCTTTATTTTGCTTCAGATATTTTACTTTACTTCTATAACATCAAATGCTAACATTATTCAGTTGCTATTGTTTTCTTTGATGTCTTGATAGCAGGTGCTTATTGAACTAAGGTAAAAGAGAAATAAAGGCACATGCAGGTGGGTGAGTGAGGCTTTGGGAATAGATAGAAGATTAGTCAAGAGTGATACTCCAATACCAGGGAAGTATCTAGATTCAAAATGTGTGCTATATCAAACAGACGTGCTCTACGCTTGCTTTGGCTTCTAGGCCCCTTTCTGAACTGCCCATCAGAATTTTGGCCTTCACGTTGGTCCAGGCTACCTCCTTTCCCTCTCTAGAACAGGGAAGATGCTAACAGAACAGGTTTTCCATTTTAGTCAGAGGAAAGGAGAGGACCTAGAGGCAGACTATCATCCTTTTCTTCCTAACACCTGCATTTTATCTGTTAGGATAAAAAAAACCCCATACATAGCAGAGTTGCCATGTATGTAAGAGCAAAGAAGATCCATGAATCCTAGAAAGGAGCTTTGAGGGCTAAGGAGGTTCTTTAGTGTATACGGTTAAAGGTATAGAGAGACAATTTCCTTCATAAAATGGAATACCTTGGGAAAGTAGTTGAAAGAGAGCAACTGTGCTGAGTACAAGCGCAGTAAACAAGCTTTACCCTTAAACAGATGAGTGGGCAGCATAAAGGCCTTCAATACCATCCTATCATGCAGCTCTTTCATGAAGTGCTGTCTTACAGGGAAAAGTTCTTATCCTCTGTCAAGGTGAGACTGACTGGAGGCAGGAGACTGAGAGAACACAGAAGTCTTCCAGCTCCCATCAATCTTTTGCCCATCATAACATCTGGTGACTCTGTGTTTTCTAATTGGTTATTGTGAAAAAGGCCAATGATACTGATCATTGCTAGTTGGATATAGCTAGATGCAGAAGAATGTAGTAGCTGAAAGGCTAGCACACTAACGGCACAGAGGCTGGTAGTGATAAATCCTAATGGATCCTGAATTTCTAGATTCTTCCTAGCTGATTCTTACTTCCACAACGCAAGAAATAAAGAATATCAGTAGCCCAGCAAATCAATAAAAGAGCAGTGTACAATACTTTTTATGATGGGATTTGTTTTTTCAAGTTCTTATTCTAAACAAGCAGATTGTCCTTTGCTATAGTCCACCACAGGAAATGGAAGGCTAACAATCTCTCCTTTTTTTTTTATCACTCTACCTGGCTTCATCATGCTTGGGCCATATGAGCTGAGCAGGTGGGAGCTGAGGGAAGACGTTGTGGGGTCCTGCTAAGGCACCAACCCTGTAAATGATTGAGATGGCAGCCTCAGTAAGCAGAAGTGTGATGTAGGACGTGGCTCTGTGAAACCTGAGAGCAGAGTGTTTTTTCCCATCTACAGAGATTCCTGGAGTCTGGAGCTTGTGACCCCTCTTTCCAAATCTCCAAAGAGTCCCCCATCAGAAAGTAAGGAAGGTAAGATGCTATGCTAGGTATTTGTTATGTGAGGAAGGAAAGGGGAATAGGGAGAAGACATTCACAGAAACAAGCTGCAAGGAATTTCAATATGTTGGTTTTTATGATCTTAAGCGTGAGGGTGTGAAGTCTAGTCTTAGACTCAAGTTGTTGCATATACAACAAATACTACCTTAGTAGGTATTCTGTCAGTGTCTGCAGCTGTCCCAAATGGCCTTCGCTTTGAAGGCTTATAATGTTTTTACCATAGCCCAGAGAGAAGCATCTCTAACAATCAGGAAAGTCTTCCTGAAATAAACACAGAAGGCTGTTAACCTTAGCTCAAAGAATCTGTGCTCTTAAACTGATCTGCTGCCCTTGATCTGTGAGGGAACTTGTACCGATATTATGGGCCATTAGGAAAATTACAATTCTTAAAGGGGCTGCTGACAAGTAGTTTAGGTCCTAAACTTTTGAAGAGGGAATGAATGTGTTTTTTACAATGATTGTAAAACCTAATGATTTTATGTAGCGGTAATTCTATGGTGTGAATTCTTATCATTTGTATTTCAGTGTTTTCAGTCCAAATACTGAAACATTGTGCATTAAATTTGACACATGAAACTGATTGAAAATAGAAGAGAATAAGATTTTCTTTTTCGTCCAGTCTGAAAAATCATAGTCTGTACACTGAATGTAAAAAGAATGAGAACTATTCTGAATTTTGGGATTCTCTCCATTTTCTTATTGTTGGCAGCATCATCTGCTTACACTTTTTTATCTCCACCCAAATATAAACATTGAGATCTTAGAATCCTGTTTCTCAGAAATAGTTCTATTTTGCTTATAAAACGACTTCAGAGAAGAAGTTTACACAGCAAGTCCGTAAAGGTCTTCCAGGAGTAAGAACATGTGAAGATAGAATGAATTAAAATCACAGCATGATATGACTTTGATGAGTCACATAAAGAAATAATCTAGAAGTGTATGGACTTCATGCATGTTTTGCTTTACCTTGAAAACCAATATAGTTGAAACACCCATGGACACCATAGGCATTTGCTCCACTAAAGATGCTGAAAGCACGGTGCAAGGACTGGCCTGCACAAAACCGTGTACATTTGATATAGCCTATGGCATACAATATTAATAATAGTTCTCATTTTTACACTCTGTCCAACTTAATCCAGATCATTCAAAGCTAAAAAAGTTGATCCAAAATGCTTTGCACATGAACATGGGACTTGGTCTGTTTTTTATATTTTCAGGAGATCTAAAGTCAACATAGATTCATATACTTCATGAATTCTTCTCTGATTTACCGTAGTTCAGGTTTCACTTAGAAATTACTCCCATTTATTCAATATTCAGTTTTAAATGATTTCTGTAGCTTCATAGAGCATATATTGATACAATGCACTTTCGTTCTGACCATTTTCTTCAGATGTGGCTTGTTTTGTCATCAGTCCTCTTTTCTTAAATGCTTTTACATTCACTGGTTAAATCCATTCATCCTTGAAAAATAATGGAGTGTTCTGCCCTAGACAGGAGCCTGCGGTCTCCACCTCTTCATTACTGGACTGCATTGTGCCATTATCTCAGCTTGTTCTCTTCATGGCTGCTGGCACCTATTTATTTGATGCAGTGAATCTCTCATTGTAGGGTTATTAGTATCCATGTCAAGACAATGTGTAAGGTCCTCCTCTTTCAAGACTGCTGAATGCAAACAAGTAGAGAAGAGAATCCATGAGTAATCTGTATAATTTCACTGTCACATTAATACCTCTAACTCTAATTGACAGGGTAATTAAACCTCAAAGATATCCCAAGAAAGCAGCCTGGGTAGCTGTGATCATGCCATGTAAGTGACAGAGAACACGTTCTGTGAAATAGGATCAAAATGGTTTCTCTGCATTTTGTGCAGCTGTGCTGATTATTCAAATCCTATTAAGTGTGCTTTGAGCATGTCATAATCAATTAAAAATAGTTGTCATTTGAGATAACAGTTTTGGAATTTTGAAACTTGGAATAACTTCCTTGGGACAAAGACTCCCAAGGGCTCTGCTCTATATGGGCCCCGTCATTCACCTGCATCCCACTCCTCAGGTTTCTGACAGTTCAGGGTCAGACCTCCATGGGAGATCTCTGCAGCAGAAACACAACTTCGCTACTCTACTGTCCCCCAAGTCTCCTCCTATGTGCTTTTCCCAGAACTAGCACCTGCGTCAAGTTTCTCCACAGTTGCCAGTAACACTGTTCCCACTCTTCACCCTCTTTCTAGCTCCTGTTTTTTAATTCACGATCTCTTATAACACCTAGGCTGCCCATTTCTCTGAGTTTAGGGACTACAACTGCAGAAATGGTGATTTTCCATTTGTGGACACTGAAAATTTAAGGGACCAGTTGTATTAGTTAAATGTTCCAAAGAGAACAGAGTAGTTCAGCTGGAAAGGACTTAAAATGACCATCTAGTCCAACTGCCTGAGCACTACAGGGCTGACTAAAAGTTAAAGCACAGTATTAAAGACGTTGTCCAAATGCCTCCTGAACACTGATAAGCGTAGAGTGTCAATCCCCACCTCTAGGAAGCCTGTTCCAGGATTTGACCTCCTTCTTGGTAAATAAATGTTTCCTAAAGTCCACAGGGCCTAATACGATTCATCCTAGAGCACTGAAGGAGCTAGCAAATGTTACAGCAGCACCCCTCTTGATCATCTAGAAAAGGTCTTGGGATTCTGGGGATGTGCCCACAAACTGGAAGCTCGCGAACATTTTTCAGTTTAAAAGATGGCCATAAGGGAAGACTTATGAAACTACAGACCTGTAAGGAAAAAATATGGAGAAGATCATATTGTGTGCTAATAAAAGGCATTTAAAAGGCATTTAAAACGCAATGCAGTCCTCAGGGACAATCAACATGTATTCACAAAGGGGAAGCTCTGCTTAGGTAATTTACTATCCTTCCATGAGAAGGTCACCAGCCTAGTGGGTGAAGGGAAGTTAGTGAATGTAGTTCCTCTGAATTTTAACAAGGGTTTTGACACTGTCCCTTGCAGCATTCTTCTTGTCCAGCTGTGGGACGAGCAGGTACGTGGAGCACTGGGTGAAGAACTGGCTGAAGGGCAGGGCTGAATGTGTTGTAGTGAATGGGGCTACATCTGGATGGTGATGGTCACCAGAAGTGTTCCTCAAGGCACAATTCTAGGGACAGTTCTGTCCAATATTTTTATCAACGATGTGAATGCAGGAGTTAAATGCATGGTGAGTAATTTTGCTAATGATACTAAAGTCGGAGGGGCTGTTGACTCCCAAGGGACAAGAGACCTTGCAGAGGGATCTGGATAGACTGGAACATTGGGCAATCATCAACGGCATGAAACTGAACAAGAGCAAATGTCAGAGAGAAGTTGTGGATGCCCCCTCCCAGGAGGTGTTCAAGGCCAGGTTGGATGAGACTGAGCAACGTGATCTAGTGGAATGTGTCCCTGCCTATGGCAGCAGGGTTGGACTGAGATAATCTTTAAGGTCCCTTTTAGTCCAAACCATTTTATGATTCTATGATTCTGTAATTCTGCACCTAGGACAAAGTAACAACAGACACAAGTCTAAAGGAGAGGAATGGCTGGAGAGGAGTGACAGTAAAGCAGTCCTGCAGAAAGGGATCTAGGGGTGCTGCTTGACAGGAGGCTTAACAGGAGTCATCAGCGTGCCCTGGCACTGCTGCGTCAGAGCAATGGTTCACCTGGCCCAATATTCTTGCCTCCAAAGGGGCCAACGATCACTGTCTAAAGGAGAGACCATGAGCTGTGCAAGTCTACTTCTGCTGGAGTCCTAGGGTGCTCACTGGCTTCAGTGGCTGGGACCTGCCTCCCCTGGTACCCCCATCCCCAGACTATCTCCCCCCAAGAGGCCAGAGGATGTGGAGTCTCAGCTTAGCCTGGGGCCTTTAGTCCCTCCCTGAGCAATGATGTAGGGGTGCCCATCTTTGCCCCTGAATTCTGGATGGGCCTGGGACCCACACTGCAGAGAGCTGCTCTCCTGGGTTGAGCCCTCAGAGCTTGTTGTGCAGATCTCCAGGCATTGCACAACATAACTGCTCTGTTCTATGGTATTCCTTGTGTTCACTATAATTGAATAACAATAACGCTGTTATTTGCCTGAAATGCCAGGTTTTTTTTTTCAGCTCCAAACACTTTCAAGGACACATGATACAAAGGTTACCAGTGGAAAAAGGATTATATTTTATTTTTCTCCCTCTGTTTCAGAGCTGATGCTCACGAGCATTAACACTATGTGCATGCGTAGCCAGGAGCAGGCTGATGTGTTCTTCAGTTTAGCTTGAGTAAACATCCCTTACAGTCTGGCAAAGGAAGGTGACAGAGCTGCAGAAAGGAGCAGCAGGAACACAGACCAAGGAGCCCCTGTTTCCTGAAGAGCAAGAACATGAAGAAAGATGATGACCAACCACACACAAAAGAAGATGAAGAAGAAGAGGGGATGTGTGGTGCCATGGGGTGTTTTCCAAAGTATGACATGTACTGATGGCAAGCATGCATTTTTCCTTCCAAAACTTGCTATGCCACTGTGCTTATTGGCCAGTGATGCATGAAAAGTGCCCTCGTGCCTGCCCTGCACTTGCGTTGCATGCAGGGAGAACTGGAAACTGGCAGCTCCTGATGGTACTGCAAACCTGGGGCCCTTCCAAGCACAGGCTGTTTTGCACAATCAAAAGCCCCTGGGGAAATGAAGGCAAGGGAAGAGAAGAGCTCACTCACACTACAGACTGGTATTGGGAAAGAGAGCCAGACAGCCAGGGCACAAATGGTGCTTTGGAGGTGCAAGAGCAGTAGGCAAGAATCCAGCTGAAAGGGTCTGGAGAAGCCCTGACAAGGGGCTGCGCTCAGTGCTACAGAGGAGAAGAAACAACCTCCAGGGGCCACCCTTGGGGCCTGCACTGGGACTCTAAGAAAGATTCCTCCCCCCAGATGTGGGGCACGAGGGCCACGTGCGTGGAGCGTGAGCAGCAGGCACTCAGCCAAAACGGCCCAAAGAAGCCCTGGCGAGGGCCTGTGCTCAGTGCTGCAGAGGAAGGCAAAAAAACCCCCAGGGACACTGGCTAGCCCACCGTGGGGAAAAAAAAGCCTTCCTCCACCAGGCTGGAGGTCACGACAGGCCACCTTCGTGGTGCATGAGCAGCAGGCGGTGACCCAGCCACAGTGGACCAGAGGAGCCCTGACAAGTGGTCATGCTCAGTGCTGCAGAGGAAGGCAAAACCCCCCCAGGGACCAGTGCCAATCTGCCCTGGGGGAAAACTCATTCCTGACCGTAGAGCTGGTGATCAGATAGATCATGTGAGCAAGATCTATCTCCTTGTCCCATAGTCTGGTCACACTTCCCAGGAGATGCCCAAGCCCTATTCTCTCTCAACCCGGAGCCATCTCTGTGGCTTCTGAAAGCAGCCAAATGGTCCCACTCTGATCTACCTTGGGAACAAGAATCCCTTCCACACCTGGTAGGTCACCAGTAAGTGCCCTGAAGCAATGGGAACCCCGACAACATCTGTGTATCCCATTTCTTATTCCTGCTGCCACTGGCTCAGCAACGGAAGAGGACGGCAAGCTCTGCAGTGCTCCTCAAGATGTTCCCTTGGTCTGGCCACTGCTATCTGCCTGAAGAGGCCTGATTACCTTGGGTACTTCCAGAACTTGGTGACTCTTCTCAACTCCAGCAGCCTCATCCAGTCTTCAGTCTTCCTCCCTCATCCCCCTCCAAGTAATTCCATAAGCTTCTCAAGGTCTTCCTCTTGGATGTATTCAGGCTGCGTGTCAGGCCAGCTCTAGTAGCGGAACATGAAGGATGCCCCCTTTCTCCTGCACCAGGGTATTGTGACTGTTGGGTTGCTGGGTGGTGGTCCAGTGACAATGGGAGTGGCAAATTCCCATGTGCAAAGCCCTGCCCACCGCCCCTCTGCCCAGCATCCTTTGTAAGAAAGCCTATGGGACACTGGTCCTGAAGCAGTCCCCAGGAGGCACAGGAGGTTGTCCCTGCCCTTAGTGTTCATGCATTAGGCACAGCTGCTGGACATTCCTGACAGCACTCTCTGGCACTTGGCTCCCAAATACAAACCCCGTGCTCTTACTCTTCTCTCAGGCTGTGGCAGAAACCAACCCTGCAGCCCAGAGACCACCCCTCTCAGCTGTCCTGTCTCTGGGCCAGAGCTAACGCCCTTGAGGCCCCACAGAAAGGAGGACCAGGGACTTGATCTGGCTGGATGCAAATCCAGTTTCTGGGGTATTAGGGGGGTGATGTTGGCATCTGCAGCCTGGAGGAAAGCCAAAGTGTAACCAGAGGCATAGGTTGGGATGAATGGTGCCAAGAGACCATAATGAAGTAAGACAAACTTTGAAAAACAAGTGAGCAAAGGTGATGTTGGTATGGTGGAAAGTTTGGTCATTTTCAGACCTAGAATGTCTGCATTCATGCCTAAAGCACAGCAAGGCAAATGGGGAGTCTTCCAAACTGTGAAAATAGCCCATTGCTGCTGTCACTGTCACATCCCCTTGTCCCATTGACAAGCTGTGCAGCTCTTTCTGTTAAACACACCTATTGACCACTTTATATGGGATACGAAATACACTTCAGACACTGGGTAAAACTTACAGTGTTTCTGAGAGTTATTTGCCTGCTGCTCTTGGTGGGAAGATGTTCAGATCTAAATTCCTGGCAAATATATTTTTCCTTTAGGATTTAGTATTTGGATTACTTCAAGAGTAAGGAAGATATTGTTCTTATTTTATACCAAAGGACGTTTGCTGCTACACAGTTTATAGTGAGGTCTTCTTCTGGAAAGAAATCCTAAACTGTTTTGTGTTCTTTACCATATTTTTCCTTCCACTTCAGTAGCTCTTTGCCTTCATCCTTGATGCCACTCTTGAACGAGACGGCAGACCTCTCAACCTTTGCCTTGCTCTTTCCACTAGTCATCTTCTTCTGTAGGGCCTCCATGCCCCTAATTAACTGCTTAGTCTTTGCCTTCATCCCAGATGGAATTTGCATTTCTTGAGCCTAAAAAATAAGAAATGTCCATAGTGGTACAGGTGAGTTCCAGGAGTGTGAATAAGGTTTGCTGATGAGTCTTTAAATGAATTCTGCAGGGATATAGTGGAGAGGAAGGCAGGTAATTGCAGGTGATGCTGAGATGGGTGAGGAGGTGGCTGGCTAGGTGGCCACCTGACATTAATAGGGAACTGTGTATCTTTAAGAAGTCCTCTGCTTGAGGAAGGATGGAAGATTTTGGTTTCTATACTCCCACCTGAAGCCACCTGAGAATATCAGTGTGATGAAATTATGAATGTTGACTTTCAGAAGCAGAAGAACTTCTTTTATTATTTAATTAATGAAAGAAACCATGAAAAGCAACCTTGTACACACACTTTGTAATTACTTTGCACAACTGATGCAATGAGTGCAGAAAGATGCCAGACTATGCCTGTTCATTTAAAGAAGCTCAAAATCATCATAGCTTCAGATAGCTACTCTCCTTCAATTGTACCCTTAGATTTTGGTCGTAGCTTGTCTCCAGCCCTGCCTCCTCAATGGACCTGAGATTCATGATGCAGCCCTGTCTCCAAGCCTGTTTGCAGCTGCATCTCCCAGTACCCACAGCCAGCCCTCCTGGCTTGGCCCTGGGCCTGGCTCATCCCCTCGTGTTGATGGAGCAGGTTATCAGCTCTGTAAGCTTCTTTGTGTATGGCCAAACTGTAGACAGAAACCGATCCTCAGCAGGTGCCTGAGCAGTAAAAGCTGGCAAAGAGTCATAAATATCTTGAAGCAAAAAAACTTTAGACAAATTTAAATACAGGTTTTGCTATTAACTGCATTTATCATGATTGTCTTTAATGACTTTCCCATGTGAATACGTAATTAACCTAGTTTACTCATAGATGAAACAAACTCAGGAACAATTAGTACATGACAGCTCTTTCAGCAGCTCAAATCTATCACATTTTCACTCCTGATACTGTAAAATACACAGCAGGATATAAAGTGTGCAACCAAACAACGTGAACTGTCTATCAGAAGATCAAGCATTTCTTACTGCAAGATGTCCTAATGTAATGCTAGGAAGTACCACTCTGTATATAGCATACCTTTGTTTGACACATGAAGTATTCAGACATCGCTTAAACTGCTTGGAGCAAGAGAAGCACGGGCATATGGGTGCATCATTTTACTTGTTTTTTTTCCCATTTTCTTCATAGGAGAGACGAATCTCCTTAGGAGCTGGGGATCTAAGGGATATGTAGTCTGTAGGAAATGTGTACATATACTAGCCCTACCCACCCTCCTGCCACACCCATATCCACTCTTTTTTTTTTTTTTTTTGTCTCCAGTGATTCTATCACTCCATTGTGTTATGTTGAAGAGGAAGTAGCAGCTATGCAAGATGAGCCATTTACAGTTCAAATAAATGAAAGCAAATTTATATATGAATAAGTAGGAAATCATCATTATTACACACTGTAAAACTACTCACTTTTCCCTGTCAGTGTGCTAAGAGCATTACTGCTCTAAAGAGTTATACAGCTAATGCTGTGACTTATTAATAAATTCCTGTTATTCAATGAACCAAAAAATATGCCTTGATGATGTTTTTGCTGTCCCTGTCAATGCCATGTTATAAATCCCACCAAAGGTTTTGCAAAAACTTTGGAAAAGACAATTCCCTTCACTGTAAGAATCGCTCTTATGCTCATTCATATTTTTTGGCTGCCTTGCTTGAACGATGTTAGTTCACCCAAATATGGTCTGTTCTTCACATGATGTGAATCTCCATTATTGTCCATGCTATAACCAATAAGAAGATGGCTTAAAAAGTCCATTGTGCCAGATAATGCAGAAGAAACCATGATGAGTGAAGAATGTAGTTTTATTAAACTGCTATAGTTCGTAACACATCTAGGAAGCATATTGCATGTTCTTAAACCTCACCCAGTCAGTATCACCCTTTCCAGCTGATCCATCTTGCCTCTTGGCATGTTTTTCCTCCACAATTCTGTTTCACATGGGAGTGATGTGACATTAGTCTGTCATTTGACTGACTAGGTTCTGACATCGTTGCTGTAATCACCTCCCATCATTTTACATAAGATTAGAGGAGGAAGGTGCTGTCTCTTCATTATGTGGAAAGGAGGAACCACAGTCCCATTTCCTAGATTTTTTTAGAGAGTGCCTTCCACCTTACATAAATGCTAGTTTAATGAGGAACCTGGAAGACCTGTTGAGTAATTGTCCTCCCTGAGACACAAAAATAAGTTTTCAACCAAGCCGGCTTGCTCAACCTAGCAGGAAAGACGAAGAATTTATTCCTACCTTCCCAAAGATATAAAGCTTGACAGAAAGCCTCTTTTTACTAAAATAATGAAGAGAAAGAAAATTCTTTGGGCAGTGCAGGATAGTGCTTAAGGGAAAGGGAGCCACCCTCCTGGACATATAGGAATTAGTAAAAGGTAAATTGTGCTTAACTCTTGTTCCAGCAATTTAGGCACATAATCATCTTCCCAAATTTCCTTTCTATGATATAGCCAACTGCTTATGAAGGAAAGGAAGTGCAGTCCTTGAAGTGAATGAGTATGTCCTAGTAGTTCAGTTTTTTGAAAACTGGAGCTCTAGAAGAGTAGAAGGGAAATGATGCATCAATAAAATCTGGAGGAGCATAAATTAGAAACAGTAGGGTTTTTTTTTAATAGCAAAATTCCTTTGAAAAGCAAAAGTAATTGACCAGAATGGACTTGCACAGAAAGAGACCATAATCCATTAGTGCCTCTTAATACAAAACAATTCTTTTGGAATTAGCATAAATGAGAGCAGAATTTTGCTCATATGGAAACCCCACTCACATATCCATGAAAATCAAGATGCAAAATGTAATATAGTGTCTGGTTGGCGGAGATGAATAGAGAGAGGGAGAGAGAGAGGAAGAGCCATTGACAGCTTAGAATTAGGCTTGTTTATCTTTGAAGAGTGCAAGACCGATCTTTGCATGTTTAACGTGTTCAGCACTGATGAGTAAAGGGCCTGTAGTGTGAGGTACAAAAGCTCGCTCTGGCAGTGCTGTGCATCCATCACTCCAGAAAAGAGGAAAAATAGTCCCCCTAGTGTACCAATGCTGTAAGAAGCAGGAGGATCGCTTACTTGATTTACTAAATCTGCAGCTAGTTCTGTTATGCCATGTGAGCAACTGCGGAAAGGTATTGCAGTAAAACCACAGGCACTGTTGATCAAAAAGCTTGAAGTTATTGAGGCCAGAAACCATGAATAATCATAAATAATGAGCATTTGAAGAATAAGTTTGTGTTTTAATACATTTTAACTATGAAGTAATTGGGGTTTGCATTTCTGTATAATTCTAAATCTTGCTTTTCTCACCCAGGAAATAGGTATTTGCCTGGAAGAAAGAAGGGAAGCTGTTATATACAGTAATAGTATTTTCACAGGTTCTTAGCTTTGTTGCTGAGAGGTAAATTCAAGTACATAATTCTATTCAAAAAGCATCAGTTTAATATTTTATTGATTCAATTAAACAGGGAATGTATACTGCAGATAGCTGATCATAGAAAAAAGTAGAGTCTGAAAGAGAGAAAGTATTTAGTGTCACCAGGGACTACCACTTTTCCCAGATGCAGGAGATCCAGTGTACCACTCAAAATACTGGCTTTTTACCACTTTGAATTTGCACTCTCACAGATTAAGAGATACCAGAGCTTTCTCCATGTGTAAGCCTTGATCGTTGCCCTCCTCTCAATCAGTTTAGGCACAACAATACAGACCCGGCCCTTTGAGCTGAATGTTGTAGTGGCTCATAGGAAGGCACAGCTGCTGTATATTGCTGTGGCACCATACTAATGTTCCTCTCTGGGGTGCTGATTAAGACCCACAGATAAAAACTTTCAAAGGAGACCAGAAGGTCTCTTCTAGGGATATATCCCTCTTCTAGGGATGTAGCTATATTGGGAAGCACTATTTGTCATTCTCTCCTTCAACAATTTTCCTTAAGTTGGTAGTGTCAGAGCAAACCCAGCCTGCAGAGTTCTCCTTTGCACCCTGCTCTCCACCCAAATTTACCCTGTGGCAGGGAGCTGCCTTCCTCCCTCACCTTTTTGACTGCTTTTTGACGGGAGAGCTAAATCACTTTTCAAGCAGCAAAGCAAGGAGGTGTTTGGAGGGGGGTAGGGTGGCAATTCCTCACAGAAAGCAAAACAAAATATTGGACTGACAGCTCTTGGGGGATGGCTGATGGAAGGTCCAAAAGACAAGCAGTAGATCTAGGACAGTGCCCAAGGAGCAGTTGTGCAGTCCCTACAGGATTAGGTAGATTGCTTGAAGAACAAGTCTCAAGCTCCACAGGGGTAAGGCAGCTCCAGGAGTAGCAAAGGAGGCTCGTAGGGTTGTTCAGGTTAACAGTGAGTTGTGCAGAGGCACTAGCTGCAGGGATGTTGTTTTACATTTGACAAAGTAAACTGGCATTTCCTGGAAGAATAGGTTAATCATAGCAAAAAGAGGGGCCACATACATCTCACTTGGGGAGGAAAGAGCTCTTGCAGCTCTGCCTGAGCACTCACAAGTGTCTGGTTGGTTTGTTGGAGTGTAAGAGTGCAGAAGATTTGTGTGCATACAGTGCTATGCTTATTTGTGTGCTACAATGCATGTCTCGGACAGTGTCTTTGCTAATAAAAACCCTGCAGTAGTAATTGTCAGGTTTAGTTGCTTAGATAAGTTAAGGGAATTTGAGAGGTGTTTGCACGTATCCACTGAAAAAAGGGTCCTCCTGTAGAGAAACTATAAAATAAGCATCCTTAACTTTCCTTTCAAATTCATACACAGTATTTGCCTTCAGCTTGTCTGCTTTCCTGGAGACAGCCGAGGTAATTTCCTCTATTCAGTCCCCCATTTACCAGTTGTATTTTGAATAGCTTGTGATGATATGGATGTTGGTTATGGCCTTCAAAACACCACCTGTTTTTTCATGGAATTGTCCTGAGGGATGAGACCACAGTAAATTCTCAGCTGACCAAAAAGCAGCCTAACGTATTCAGCGTATTTTCTTTCATGACTAAGGAGCAGATAATATTTCAGCACAAATGGTGCATTTTTATTATGTTCATAAGTGAAATGCAGAGCAGATGTTGGAAGCATAATTTCAAGTACTCTTTTCTCATCCTAGATGCAGTGTTTCAGCGTTAATATTATACATCTCTATAAAAAACCTAATTTTAAAAACTTCTGAAACTAAAACTAGGAACACTTTTGGGTCCCTGTGTACCTACATGTGAATTCTTTTCTTGTTTATGATTTTTGAGACACAGACCAAAACTTCCTTTCTTAACTCTTTTTCTTAGCAATTAAAAAAAAAATGTATTATAAAAGCCTGAACTTCGTATTTCCTGCCCATCTCACTCTCCTCAACATAAATTCTCTCTTATACATGTATGCATATACACATATATACACCTGAATATATCCATATGCATATCCATATCCATATCCATATCCTTCATCACATTCCAAACTCTTCTCCATGATGGATCTTAAAATTATGTTGTAGGAAACATTAGACTGGCAAATGCTGTGCCTACAATTGAAATATTGTTGATTTCTCTATTTTCCTTTGTCTATCACATGCTAAGATCAATATTGCCAATACCTTTAAAATGAGATAACTTCATAATATTGCCAGAAACTTACTTATAATGGAAAGGGTGCATTATATTAAGCTTAGAAAATAGACTGCTTTCTTCTACATTTTCACTTCTAACAGTCTTTGAAAAGCAAGTTCTTTGCACTAGTAGCAGAAATGCAATTTTAAGAGGGTAAAAGGATGCACTAATATTTATATGAAGCTGTAATACAGCAAAAATTACATGAGCTGTTGTTCTACTATGTTGCCAGAGGACTGTATTGATCTTCGAAGGGTTAAAGTGCTACCGGGTTACATTAATGTCACCCTTCAGCAATCACTGGCCAATAACGTATCAGCAATCAATGCTGCAGCGTGTTGTTCACGACACTCAGTTTTTGGAGACAAGTGGCTGATATATTTTGACAAGAAGAAAAAATAGTCTTGGAAATTCTTGCAAATCTTGACTCAGAGGGGAAGATATATGAAACAAACTGCTTCCATTAGAAAAAATGGTAATGTTTGCCTTCATAAGTAACAACATTTTATGTCAGTTCAGTGGAGCAGTGAATGAACCAAAACTCTGCTAACCTTCAAAATGGAAAAGATTCCGTAAGTAGGATTTACATAGTCTGAATATTTTATATTTTGAGTGCTCATCACAGCTCACATAAACTAGTACTTAAATATATATTTTCAATAAAGAAAACATTTGACTTCTGATGGAGTAAAGCAGTGAGACACGTTTTGGCTTCTGAGTACAGGCACGGGTTTGTCAGCTCCTGTTCCTTTTTTCCTGTTAGCAATTTTCTTCTATCAAGTTCTTATAATTTGTACATGTCCAAAGAAGGCAATGCAAGCCTCTCCCCTTTGACACAAAAGAAACTTAAAGAAAAAAACAAACAGGAGCTCGAACAGCCATAAAGTAGATGTGCAAGGTATGGGGGGTAGCTAAATAAAAAACAGAGGATGCGAGGGGTTAAAATTCTGACCACTGTCTGTATATATAAAATTATATCACCTTATCTGAAAAGTTTAGGCTCCAAAGAAAAGCCTTGGTTTAAAATACCTTTTAGGTTTATTAAATCTTTAGGCTGAAGATTACAGCAAGTGTTTTGTCTTTGGTGAGTAGCTGTTTGTCTCACTTTATTTACTTGGTATTGGGTATTTGTCAATGTCATTTCATATCTGCAGAAAATTCATACGTTGTATGGAAGTATGTACGTGTGTGAGTGTGCTGAAGGTCACATGACTGTTTCATCCTATTTGGTGGAGCAGCTTGACTTTTTTTCCCTTGCTTTTGGTGATGGTTGTGAGTGCAGAAGTTGATTGACAGATGCATGCCAGAAACCCCCATTCTCCTTTTCAAAGACTACATATGATGGATTGCGATCTTTCAGCTCAGCAGGACACAGGGACCATGCAAGCTGTAATTGGTCAGGTATGGAGTCAGCCATTTCTCAACTCCCCTTTTATTTTTTTTTTCCACAAGGGTCTAACCATATGATTCACATAATTCATATTTACAGTACCATCTTTCTATCTGTATCTTCAGCTACCAGTGAGTGTAGCACTAAAAGTGAGAAAGGCAAAAGAACCACAGTAATCCAGCCAGGGAATCACTAGTTAAACCTAAAATACCATGTTTTTCTTCTAATAAACCCAATTTATAATTTAGTCTGAGCTTTGCCAAATCAGTTTAATAATTTACTGTTGTATTTTGTTTAAATGTACTGAAGTAGAAGAACTGAGGAGTTAAAGTGTTATGTTTGCTGGGGAGTTGCTTTCTATTTCTAATGCTGTTCATTATTTCTATATTGACTGTATTCCTGTACTACAGACTGTGGATTATTTTTTTCTCTTTCTTTTTTCCTTCTTTTACTCCTAACCCAGATAGTGTGTGATTGAGCTTGGTAAATGTAGTAGTCTTTGCTGCTGCAGAGGGGCAGCCTGCAAATTAAACACTGCCACAATCTGAAAGGTCCAGGTGGTCTGCTCGTGCTTCCTAATGCAATCCAGCACAACAGCTTTAATAAACAGCTCTATTTAGTTCTCCCTCCCTGTATCCAGGGAAGTGAACTGGTCTGGGGCTGCTGTGATGAAATGCCAGAAGAATATCTCTCAAAGGCCTCACAAGCTGATTTTTAGAGCTTTTCCGTTTTGTCGTCTTTGTCTTCCAAATGGGTCAGTGAGTCCTTCTCTTTCTGTTTTGTGATTTCTGATAAGTCTGTAGGTTTTATGTGTGTGTTTTAACCGTGCTATTTCTAGCTTTAGCCAGAAGAGAGGAGAATCATTGTCTTTTCATTTGCTTCAATTAATAACCTGAAGTGGGGAAAGAAATTAAATTATATTGTCGTGTTGTACAGGGAGGGCTGTTTTCCTATGAATGCAGCCAGAACAGGATGAGGATATCTGCTTTTCTTTTTCTAACAAAATTTTAAGTGCTCAACACTTTCTCATTAACCACTGACTGTAAATCAGTTTCTGCCAAAGGGTATGTTTTGAACTCTGAAAAGTTTGTGGGTTTTTGCATATGTTTCCAGTGTAGTGAACGCATGCTGCTGAGGTGATGACACAGTATTTGTGTTTCCTATATGTTGATACAATGGTGGAAAATTATGCATCCTACACACTGTTTTCAACTAAATTATGGCAAAACACTGAAGTCCCTCAAAGCGCATGGTTTATTAATACCATCGTACACAGTAATGCATTTCTGGGCGGAAAATGTCAAATATGTAATACCATGTTTACCACAGACTTTTATTGCTTTAAATATTTTAAAAATAGAAGATACATTTTTTATTAAAAAATCCCCCAAACATTAACAGCTTTCTATTAGACTGGCTTGCATCTACAAAGTGGGGCATGTTTGCCAGTATTACATTGTGTGAAAATATGTATTTTAGAGCTAGTTAATTGCCTTTTTGTGTAAACTTAAAGAAATATTTGTAATAATTCTAAGGTAGATACAATGGCAACGTTTTGAGCATCTGCTCTTGACAGAAAATGTACCCCGAAACCTTGACAAATCTCAAAGCTTGTAATGTCTCTTTAATGTAACTTTTGATTTAGCATGTTTGGAAGTGCAAGTTAGCTATTTTATGTTTAAATCTTGCTTGCTCTCGGAAAGTCGTTTTGAGGTTGGCAAGGATAGGAGCATGTTTTATCTGTGTGAAACATTCCATATTTCATCAATTAAAAAAAAGTTCAGTGAATGTCTGAAAAAATGTTTATATCGTGTGTTAGTGTATTTCATTTCATAAAAATCAATAACAAGGGCATGCACTTCAAAGGAAAATACGTTTCACTGTTTTAGATTGCTAACAACTTTGGGGCTTTTTTATGTCAGAATTTATGATATTATTATTGTGAAAATTATTATGTTACGTATTTCAAACATTTTTTTGGCTCTGCATGTGTGCATATTTACATATCATATGTATAAGCTTGCACATCCAAATGTGTTCATAAATCCACAACATGTTTTCAAGAATGTTTTTGTTTTGCTGGATTGTCCAGTGTTTGGTTGTTATGAGCTACATGTGAAGACAGTACAAAATTCTTATTTTTTTTTCAGATAAAAATTATGTATTTTCTAGTTTTATAATGAAAGAGTTACTTAAAACTTGGGACGATTAGATCAATCAGTATCATTACCATGCATTGCTGAAAATAGAAATAGTCTTTCTCTATCGACTCTAATACTCAGCTGACAACAGAAAATAACTATCAAATGACAAACCCTATGCCATAAAATCTTTCCTCACTGTAAGTCTATATTTAGTACTGATAAATAATAAAGATTTGCATATTCAGTAAGTCTATATTTTTAGAAGAGACATTCATTTCCCAACACTATTATTTTAGAAAAAGTTCTCAAGAATCTTTATTAACTTTCAAACCTCTGAAAGCAAAAACTTTAAATAGATGTTTATCATTTGGCCTTTTTATTTCAGAATTCTATTTTTCTCCAGCTGTGAGAACTGAATTTTGTTTTGACTATTCCTGCAGATGTAGCTTTAAATTCAGTCTTGTCTGCTGCTAATGGAGTGTGAACTTGCCTAATTAAAAATCCAAACTGTACATGTATGTATGCTCCAATGGAGATCAGAAACACTAGCAGTTATTTGTAGTTCAAACACTAGTCTGTGTATGACACGAAAGTAATAGCAGGAGCATGCTGATTTAAAGGCATTTTTAACACCGAGTACTTGTTCATCATTAAATGCATTTTCCACATTTTTTTTAACATTCTTGATTTCATCTGTGTCCAAGCACCAGTGTCCATAGTGGCTCCCACTGGTGTTGGCAATGGTAGGCAGTGCCACAATCCCAACCATTACCTCGTACCTAGGTGTACTGGCTCCAAGGTGGGGAATTGCTTGATTACGTACCTTCCCTCTGGATTTTTCCTCCCCCAAGCAAGCAATTAAACAGCCAAGTACTCTGAAGAACAACCTTCTTGCCTAGTGTTTCAAGATCTAGAAGCTCATTGCTCATTGTGATTTTGATTCATAACTGGAGTGTTTGGAATGAAACCCTGATCCCTGTCAGCAATAGTCTGTAGCATCCTTTCTTGCACGCTGAACCGTAATACCAGTTATTTCTTCAAACGTGTTTTGCTCTTCTAGAAACTATTAAGCTGGATTTTTGTGCCATTGTCCTGATATATCCTGAGCTCATCGAAATGAACAGATAATTCAATGTGTAATCTAATAATTCCAATTATGCTGTAGTTTTTATACCATGTATATGCTGTCTAAAATCGCACCACAGCTTTTTCTTCTCTCTTCTTTTTTTTCCACATCTTTCTTTTTCTTGTTGTTGTTGGGGTTTTTTTTGGGTTTGGTTTTTTTTTTCAGACCTGAGCTTGTGAGTGACAGGTTAGTTCATCAGCATTACAGCCCTCCTGTTTTTGTCTCATCTCATGCAGACAGGTCACTGTGTCCAATCACCCTTCTGGCTCTGCTATCCCCAGGGGAGCCCTGGCCAGCCTGCCATCTTGATCCACCGGCCTGAGGGCCCAGGCTGGCTGCACATTTCTGTGTTCACTGGCTTTTGCAAATATACTAAAACGGGAAGGGGTAGAGTGGGGGTGTGTGCGTGCAGATTAAATTAGATCTCTGTAAACTGAGACGAAGTAAATTAGGTAACGCTCTCCTTCAAACATGCAGGCATTTGCATTTGTTACTGCTATGTTAGAGATTTCTTTCTACATGTCAATGGTGTTTTTTTCTATGTTTCAATGATATCCCCTGTATGATCACATAATCTAGTAAAAGCTATTTATGCAAAGGTAAACATGCACTGTTTTCCCATAGAGAGTTCTGCTCTGAAGCCCAGTTTGACTGGTACATTGCTGCAGCCCACGTTGGTCCCCTATTCTGTGTTTTAGCTTGTTGTTTTTTAATTTGTTTTGGTTGTTTTATTTTTTGCCCTCCCCCATGATTAACAACAAAAGAGCAGGGGGATAAATGTTTCCAAGAAGCCATTGATTTCCATAACTCATGGGTGACTTTTCAGAAGTTTGATCTGTTGTCGGTGTTGTTTTGCAATGCAGATCAATACATATCCTGGAGTTTAATTTTTACCAAATGAAGATCAGATCTATAATGTTACTTTGTCTTGAGCAGTTCTTAAGTGTTACTTCTTACAGTAGTAGGGAAGGTCTTTTTCTCTTGGAATATCCATTTCCGTCTCTAATCTAATGTAGAGAAGTGCCTATAACATATAAAAACAGAAAAGAACCATATTACACATAAATTTAAGACCCACTTTTATAATACTGCAAGGAAGTGTGCCCTTTTGTCTACAGATTGGGACAAATACTGTTCTCTCTAGCAAGAATTAGGCCTATCGCTGTAAGCATGACTACTGGCATAAGTAAGGTCAGATTATTTGTCCCCTTGTCTGCTTATTGCATGTCCAGCACGGACATTGTTGTCCTTTACAGTCACCAGCAGTTGTTTTCTGCAGTTTGAGACTGTGAAAGAGAGACTTATGGACAGGTACACAGTGACTGTTGCTTTCAGTAGTAGAGAGACAATGTAAACAGCAAGAATCGTGTTTGAAAAACTTCAAAAACATATTTTTTAATATTTATGAACAAGCTGGTACTCTCATAATGAAGCATTCCATCTCTGCAGAAACCCACTCTTTTATATGTTCTCTAGTACATTGTGTCCTTAAGAATTATTATTGTAAGGAGATGCAGGAATGTGGCTGTAATATTTTACAGTATAAATATTTGTTGTAGAGGAGTTTGGATCTTGTTAATTTAATATATGTAAATTCTTTGGTCCTAGGCCTGGATTCCAGCAAAAGAATGCATTTCTGTGTTGGCTTTTGTTTTTACAGCAGGAAAGATGTATTTTTATCATTTTGAGTCATGCATGAGAAGATTTTTCTTGTTTTCACACCAAAATCAAGTTTTAATTGAAATCATCCCTCTAAAAACATATTTCTTATCGAATTTCTTTATTCTGTTCTGTGCTACTCTGCTGGCTCATGTATTAGTTTGTGGGTCAGGCCAATTAAGAGGTCAAGTCTTTAAAAAGCTGTGATTTACATTCTGTATATATTCACTATTACTCTAATTGTAAGAGAAAAATGAAGTATGTCAGGTGACCTTTAAATTGCTGGGCAAGCGACACTCGTCCAGTGATGTAGATTTTTATCTTTTGGCAATGCATTTACATTCACGTACCTCTGCTGTGTTTCCTAGATTCTAGACTGATAAACTAAGTACCAATCTGGGCCACTTTTGTATGTATAGTACATAGAAGTGACTGTGCTGAGCCTCTTATCTTGCACTGACCTGTAGCTGTAACAAGACTTCTATTTTTCTTCTCTGATCCGAACTGCAACTCAAATGGAAGAAAAGGACAATAGAAGACAAATTGTACATAGCATTTTCAACGCTAGGAGAGGACATGGCAAAATATTCTTTTTTTTTCTGTGATTTACATCTCTGTGGCATTTGCTTGTAATACTGTAGCTTACTCTGAAATTGTAAAAATGACAGGAAAGGCCTCAGATGAGTCAGTCAGAATACATGCTTGTTGCTTGTTTATCGCTCGTTAAACATAACAGGTCTTCAATGTCTACTTACAAGTTGAGCAAATCACTTAAGCCCATATAAGAAGTCTGCTGCTGCTAAATCTTCAGGTGCACATTACAATACTGAATGCAACAGGACTTTCCATGTAATTAACACTTCGCAGGATTTGGTCCAAATTGCCTATTGCATTACTGTCATTGCTCATAAATATAACATACTCTAGTTTAAGTGCTACCTAAATATCTGCAATGTGAACTCTTTTATAATTAGAACTGACTATTAGGATTAAAGATAGCAACTCAAGGTTCTCGAACACTTTTAGTTTTTGAGTATGTCAGGGCTACAGGTAAATGGACTATAGCTTCAGGGGTTTTGTTTTATCATTGGCTTTGAAACCTCTGTGATATGTAGGACTGTTTCTTCAAAAGAGAAGATTAGTTGTTGATATTTGCTGCTGATTCTCTGATGACTGGTAGTGCGCTGTTCCATAGGAGAGCTTTATCTAACTGTTAGATCAAAAGAAAATTTTGAAGATCAAGAGACTGTTCTAAATTTCTACCCATTTAAGAGTGGTAGTGGGAGAAAGCTGTTGTTTTTTGAAAGAAGGAGGGAGGGGGCACAGGACACAGGAGAGCCAAAAATCTGTATTGCAAGCCATCCTTCCATGGTGAAGCACATAAATTAAATTTTCTTGAGGTGTTTAGAAGTCATTTTGCGGTTCCTAATAAAAATGGGATTTTTTCTAAGAGTAGTACAGTTTTTATAAGCCATATTGCATTGCTGCAAACCTAGGTCCAATGAACTTTTAAGTATAATATTCCTTTTACTCACATGAGTAAGAGCAATTAATGTCATTAACAGTGGTGCATATACTCAAAGTTGAAGAAAGGTGTTCCAGAGATGAGAGCCTCAGAAATGGATCTTGCTCTTTGGTGTAGTCACATGGCTGTCCTATGCCCTTTACTCACCTGAATGAGATTTTACAGGGTAGGACACATATCTGTTCTTTCAAAACAGATGAGCTTGTCTTGATAAGCTTTCCCATACCACCTTACTGTAAAAGAAATCTAATGGCAGTGCTGCAAAATCTTACTTGCAAGAGTAATTTTTCCTCCTGTGATATTTTCATCAAGTATTACCTAAACTACTTGCTAAGTATGATCTATCCCTATAGGTAACCTCCTTCCAGGATGGGGCTCTGAACCCACAGATGGGAAAGGACGTTGTAAAGAGAAACAAGTCCTTAAGCAAAAGAAAAAAAAATATCCTTGAAAGGATCTTCATGATACTTCAGCCACTGATCCCAACAAATAATTTTTATCTTACAAGTTTCTATCATTTTCAAGATCTTGGACCTTCGTGTGTTTAGAAGACACAATCCAGCTGTGTAATGGCACTTCTAAAAAGGAAATATTATAAGGGCAACAGTAAAAGACAAAAGTGGATTTTTATTCACCCCCTGCTATGGAAACAAGCATTTCCAGCAATAGAAAATAACAGAGCATGAGGTTTTTGTGAGCAGATTAGTGAAAGTTGTGTTAATAGTATTACAGAACAGCTGCTGTTAGACATATTACAAGAGATAATTCTGTATCAGAACGTTGTCGTTTTCAGTAAACTGTTTACATTTGTAGCTGCTTTTCTACTTACTGAGCCAACTCGTGGAGCTCTAACTCAGCTTTTACTTGAGCTTTGCTAATATTTTATGTGCAAAGGATTATGGGGGAGTTTTACCGCAATAAAAATTATAGAGGCTTTAGCCCATTTCTGGAAGTCATCTTGGGGAGGGGCAGGAAGGTAAAAAAAAAAAAAAAAAAAAAAAAGAGGATTTGCAGCCTAGACTAAGACTGAGGAAAACTAGGGCTGAAACAACAATATTCATGACTGAAACTCTTCATATCCTTGTCCAAATTTATGACTAAAAATCTTGTCTCCAATCAAAGGCAAACAAACATCAGCTTCCATTGTTTCATAGTATAACGCACTAAAGGCTATGATTATTATTATTATTTTAATTTGTAACAATAAAGAACTGTGCCTTATTCTTACTGAATCCAGATTTAAATATAAAAAGGACTAAATATGCAAATGAAACTGATACCCTTTAAGTCTAGCAGTGCTGAGATGATTTTGTGATGGCCATAGTACTGGAAATAGATGCTGCCAGGTGCTGAAAGCTTCCAGAGTCTTGGACTTCCCATTGGTTTTGTTAGGCAGGACTCTGTTCCAGCAAGGCCTTAATGTTTTCAGTTGTCTTTGAAGGCAGGATTATGTCCTGAAGTACACAAGGGAAAAAAATTAAATTACTTTTGTTTTCCTGTTCAGACATTGTTGATGAAGGAAAAATTGAAATGTTTCCCATGAAAACTGTGCTGTTTAAAGTGAAATAAAATAATCTGGAATAAAGGAGAATTATGCTGTTCTAAGAAGCAAACATGATTCCTGGCCATAAGTCTTTCCTTCACTGTGCCCATCCCTTTCTGTGTACAAAACGTGCTTCACATTCTTCAAATGGATTATACAGAGCAGAAATAATATCTACAAACAAGAAGCTCTCAGTCTTTTGGAGGAAAGGTTGAAAGTTGTGGCAAATGTAAGACTGGCTTCTAATGTGGAAGAATAAAGCAGAGAACATCAAACTCATTTCACTTAGTGTCATTCATCATGAGTTATCATTATAGTCAAGGCAAACTGTGATCTCAGAGCTGAAACAATTTTGTCCATTAAGAGGGAAAAAACAGCTCCAAAAACCAGAATGTTCCAGCTTGGTTCTTATATCCTTAGGGTTGCAATATTGAATTCAGAATTGGGAAAGCTTAATCTTGCAGCCAGATTTGACAAGATGTTGGTTGAACAGTAGGCAGAAGTGATGGTTTGTGTGTTGTAATGCCCATGGTGGGAAATAAAGAAAGATAAGCAGATTTTTCCAGAAGTTTCACTGCAGTAACCACTACTCTCTCCAGCTTCTCACCAAAGTAGGCAAGAAAACCTGTGCGTGCGAGTTGGTGAACAAAGCTCACAATTTTGAAGCCTGACAGTTCTCTAAAACAGCACGTGAGCATTTGCAATGGCTCTTTTTGTTTGTTAGTTTTAGTCTGTTGCTTATTTGAAGGGTGATCATGAAACCATTTACGCACATCCACAAGAATCCCCACAGACTTATCACAAAAACTCATGTGAGCACCATACTGTGCACTGGACTATGTGATGCTAAAGGCCTGGAATCTCACCTGGCCTCAACGGAATACGGGCATGGACTGCTGAAAAAAAAAAGTGCCAGTTTTCCAACTCCACTCCAATAATCCTGGAGAGTAAGCGTCGGGGGAAAAGGGGTGGGTGTATAGGGGTGGTGATGTAGGCAAAAACCTGTAGGCTGCATTGGAACTTTTGGAGGGTTGAGCAATAGACTCATTGGCAGTTGTTCAGAAAATAAGGCCTGGCTTTTGAATAAGTAAACAACAACAAAAAAGGCCTGAAGACTGGATTTTTTTCCCCTGAATATATTGGTTTCTGTTTATTTTTTAAGTTCATGAAGAATTCTTAGCAAGAGGAGAAAATGAGGATTGCCCCCTAACTAGGAATTTAGGGCGACTCTGTAATGAATTTTAACCCAAGAGGCACTGTGAATATCAGCAAACTCTTGTTCTATTCTGCTCATGTCCTTATGCTAGACCCATCACCGCAGTTATTAGATCTCAAAGATTACATTCTTTGATCTAGTGCTTTCTAAATCCTTAAACCACAGTTTATTTATTTAAAAGGTTATATCCAGCATTGGATTGGATTGTAAAGTACCCTTTGACTCTTTCATGAAGGACACAGTAGAAACACATGCTGCCGAAGGAGTATTTCCTTTTGACCATGAAACACCACAGCATTTTATTGAATTAAGAGGTGCACAAGGACCTGTGCTTTTAATCTGGCCACTGCGTTGGGATTCTTTTGTACCTCATTGGTATTATGATGTCATTAATTTCTGATATGACAGATATTTATTAGGGTACGTAGGTGAATTTCAGTTATTTTCTAAATTAAAAAACTTCAAAATATATTTACATTTCCCTAAGAAAATATAAATATACTAATACTCAAACAGATGGTAACAATAGCTTTGTTTAGGATGTGTTCTCGGTATCTCTTTTTTATCTGACGTTTACCATGGTTCATCACAAGCAACTCTGTGGAGCTAAACAGTTACACTTGGGTAAACATGATCACCATCAGGTTTAAACTTGTTCCATCAGATTCAGAAGCCCTTATGTAAGCAAATCTACCAGTGTAGTCTACAATGCTTGATTAATAATGAACTGTGTGATGTGACTCCTAAGCTAACCAGCAAGAAGCACAGAAAGCAAAAGAGAAGAACATTAAAATTGAGCCCAGGGTGCTCCATCCTGACTGATACTAATTATACTGTATCCGAACTGGTCTCTTCCCTCTCCCTCCCCTAATCAGTCCTTCAAGGCAAACTATAAAAATTCTCATGTTATTTCCCTTAATACTGGAGAAACCAAGACTGAAATTGGCACCTGAAAAGAGATATCTTATTAAAAATAGCTGTTATGTTTTCATTTTTTAGTGCTTGTGTTTGGTTATTTTTCATTTTTGAGAAGCTCTGCCCCTGGAGATAGTAGCTTGATTCTACTTTATACTGAAGCCTCTTTATACCATCTGGTAGTACAAAACAGCTGTAAAGTGGGTGTAAGAGTAATTTATTTATGTGTACTTCAAAGCTCTTTTATATTTCCAGAATGGTAGAAAACCACTGTAGTGTAAATGGGAATCCGGCCCAAACAGATGGACTGGAATTTCCACTTTTTTCAGATGGAAATGAAAAAGACATACACAGAAATCAGACGAGAGGAAGAACTAAGCCTTATTTAGCTACAAAAAAGTCTTCATTAACATCAATTCTGAACTGAAAAGCAGACAGGGTAAAAGGGCCAAATCCTTTTTTATTGGCCACCTTTGCTAACTGTAATGAAAACATGAAATGGAGGAAGGTGAGCACCAGTTAAACCACAGCAGTCAGTACCTGACAACATAACCAAAATAAAAGAAAGGCTGCTTTCTCAATCAATCAAGTGCATAAATGAGTACCTGTATTAAAAAAAAAAAAAAAAAGGCTTTGTCTAGTTCTCTCTTTCCCCTCTTTTATTTTATAGGGATATTTAGATTTTCTTCACCATTATTTACAATTGTGAGTATAGTCTAATGCATGATTTAGTAAAAGTGTGCCATCGTACTGAAGGAGAACTAGGAACAGGTAGCTAGTACAAACTACTTCTGTGGGGCAGAGTGACATGCAAGGGGAAAGGAGTAATTGACAACATGGGGGCATGAAAAACACAGGATTAGGAGAAGGGGGAAGATGTGGGGTGGAAGGAGAACATGGCAGCTAGAAAAAAGGTCCTTTGTTAAGGCTGAAAATTTCAGTTATTTTTTAATAGGCTTGTTACAGATTTATAAGTTGAACTAGTGGTAATAGGGACTCACAGAGGCTGAAAGATGAAGACTAGTAGCCAGGATTAGGCTGTGGCAGAGAGCTATGGGAAGCAGTTGTGTACAGGAAGGCTGAGGTTAATAAAATCACATCCATGTTACATCCTTTCTCTTCACCTTCATCCATTCAGCATCTGCTCAGATGCAAGTTCATCAAGTGACCCATCTTACCAAGCATCAGCAACACAAGCCTGTGGTAGTAGTGCACTAACAACTGAGACAAGTGTAAAATCAGGTGACCCCATCACCTTCCTGTTCTTCATCAATGTTTTGCAAAATGTTTAGCTGTTGCTGCCATTAATGTTAATCTCTTAAATTCCACTTTTATGCCTTAACTAAAGATAGATTGGCATAGGAGTTGTCTACTGGGAAATTGTGGCCTACGGTGTTTCAGATAAACATTACGAAACGAAGAACAAGCCTGTGAAGCTGTCCTTAAAAGTGACTTACGTCCAGAGCTGTTCTGTTAGCAGAGGCGTTGCTGGCTGTGGTATCAATCCCCTCCCTCAATGTGATTTAATGATTCTTTTGAAATTGCTTTTCTAAAAGACACTTTATTTTTTGGTCAGTATCCTTCTGCTTTGGATCAGCTTCTGCTTGGTAAATGCTGCCTTGAACATTCACTGCATCTGCAGCTGTCTTGAGCATGAGTAAGGCTAGGTGGATAAAGTATATATTTAATCCTCCCCTTTCATGCTTTCATCTGGTAAATGTTTCCCCTTCAAGCTAGAGAAAGAGAAAAAAAAAACCCTATTATTTGATCAAGTTTTACTGACATAATATATATACATATATTCATCATCTCATAGAAATGGGATTCATATACAAACTCACACGGGTGTCTGGGGTGCATACTTGTATCACCGAATCACTCTCATGCTGTAGTCCCACACCAGTGCCCCTGTGCTCAAGGACAGCTGCTACTGGCATTAGAGGCAGCAAATGCCGAGTAGGGAAACTCAAAGTTTGGTCCTTTAGCTCAAGGATGTCATACGTAAGACATGTAATTGCAATAGTATCATGCAATGCAGAGGGAAATAAGCCATGAAATACAGAGCAAATTTTCTAAGGAAGGTTACTTTTCCCCATAACTTCCAATTTTGCCAGTCTGCGCAGTGACATCAGCTTCTGTGATCCTTACACTGTAAAATTTCAGGCTCAAGGCTTCAAGTGTTTCCTCCACAGCTTCTTAGTCTGTGACTCAGCTTAGTCACAAGAATAGTCCTTTTAAATTAATGTACAAGATACAAAAAGTGCAGAGGACACCAGCTGTGTCTTAATTACCCAAGGACATTTATTTACACCAGCTTTGGTGGAATCAAGCAGCACCTTTTCACAAGAAGGTGTGAGATTTGGTGAGGAGGGCTTGACAGGAGGTAGGGCTGGGACCACAGACCAGGATGGCTCAGTCCAGGTCACCATGCAAGGTAGGGTCAGGTATGAGTCCGTGGCAAAACATGGAGTCATTGGCAGGGCTGTGGCATTGCTGGGCTAAATGGGGCTGTGGGAAGAGTGGGGAGAACCCAGTCTGGCTGCTCAGGGTAGATAAAGCCTGGTATTTCTGTGGGAGGAAGAAGTGAGCAGTTGGACACCAGGACAGCCTCTGATTGATGGTCCTGCTCTATAAAGGAAGAGTAAGTGTGGTGAGGTAGGGTTCGCTGTGTGGTGAAATGCTTCTCTCTTCTGGGCCTTTTAAACCCCAAGTCCTGATTCATATTGAGCCTGGATTTAAGATCAGATTTTTTTCTGAGGGAGGATTGTGTGTGTGTGGGGAGCCTATATAGAAGGAAGGAAGGTGGGCTGAGCGAGCAAAGGAGGTGTTTAAATGTCCTCTGTGTGTAAGTGCACACAGGAAAGGCAGAGCATGATATCCAGTCTTTGCCCTGGTGCTGCTGGGTGACTGGTGTCAGGCCAGTGAGGTGATGCTGTGCCCAGCCAAGACGGCCCTGGGGCTGCCAGCCACGTAGCTGATGGGATCTGCAGGCACACAGACATGGGCTCTATTTTAATGCTATGCCTTGCACTGGACTCCTGCTGCTTCTAGTGCTTCCCAGTTCACCTAAGTACCATTATACCTGTGGTGACAGGTACTGTTTATGTGTTTCTGGATTAACACCCATATTGATGAATTAGATGGTGTCTCCAAGTATGTATGCAATAACCAGCAAAGAGCCTGTTGGTTGTAATGGGGTTAGGTTTGCATTGCATATTCATCTGAAATCTCGTGTTGGAATAGTTAAAATGGAATGGGTGCTACTAAGTTTCAGTGTATAGCTTCCCTCTTATGCTGACCTTATGCTGAGGGCCAGGTCTTAAAATGGTGCAGGCATAGACTTGGGAAGGTGCAGGGATCCACTTGCATGGAGGATGCCCAGAAGTAAGAAATAAAGGGAAAAATGTATTTGACCAGTCTATAAAACTTCAGAGTCACTTTTTGTTATGCTGTACTCAGTTTGGTTTATTTGTTTGCTATCTGCAACGAGTGATCAATGAACCCTTTCACTGGTCTCAAATGCAAGGTAAAATGACTGAAATTCTCTGCAATTTTCTTCAGAGCTGAAAAGCAGTAAAAGCAGAATAAGCATGATCAGAGTATTAATTCCATAGGTGTGGTTCTCTGTACTAGATGCGTGAGGAATACTGGGGAGTATATGGCAGTTGAATTTATCAGCATTACAGTGGGGGAAGCTAATTGCATGCGGAGTGTAGGCAACCTATGGGCAGCCGCAGGCTGTTGCAAAAAGTGGAAATATTTGGGCAACCGTTGTTTAAAGATAATCTCTTTCGGAGTTTCTTCCTAAATCAGTTATGAAATACAGATCAGAGATCCATGATAAAGATTGAGCTGGTTCTCCAGCATGTAGTTCAAGTTTGGAAAAAGTTTTTGATTTATTATTCTTTATTTTTGGTAGTGTCTGACTTTTGCTTGGACTATTGTTTAAAGGCTGAACAAAAAATATAAACCAGTTTCAAGACTGAATTTTTTTGATTGGTGGAAATCTTTTCTTCAAAGAGGAAAGATGTGCCATAGATGAAAAGTAGAACGTTAATAGAGGGCTTTGAAAAATTTTTTTTTAAAGGAGGAACAAAGAAATAATTACTCTGCAAGTGCATACAAGAGTGTGTGTTTAATCTTTTTATTTTATTATTTTGGGTCCTATTTCCCAACAGCCTGATGGAGGTTTTGACATTTAAGCAGAAAAGAGAAAACCAAGGCTTACAGATGCATCCTCATACATCAACTCACATACTGCCACTTGCAAAATTCCTGTTAAGCTAAACAGATTCATAATAGGGCAAAAATTGAATTATTTTGAGAATCTGTGCTTTACTGTGCTGCATCTAGCACTGCATTACAGTATTGCTAACAACTTCTTAACGGGAATTGTGTTGGGCTTACTACAATTAGCATTCACTATAACTGCTTTTTTTTTTTTTTTTTCTCTCCTTGTAGAGGACTTCTACATCAAAGGGTTTTATTCCTGGATCATATTATGTCAGTATGCTTGCATCTTTCTAAAAGAATCTCTCTTTAGTGTTTTACAAATGCAACATTTTCCTGCTTCAGAGACCTTCAGCTACCTGTAAGATGAAATGGAAAAATATGTAGCTGATGTAGCATCACAACGTGTATACGGAAGTAGAGAAAGTGTTACCAGTGAATTTAAAAGGAGTTCCCTAATTCCAGTGCGGCACTTGGGCAGAACATCAGCAGTGCTATGTGGTTGACCAAAAGGGGGGAAGAAACTGTAGCCTTGCAGCTGCCCTTGTGCAAGCTGCCTTTTCACCATGTTTCTCGTGTAGAGATAGATTACAGATGTTAATATGTGTGTAGAAACATGGGGTAGTGTTTGGCTTCTAAAACACCTGTTCTCCTCCTTACTTCTGTGTTTCTACCAGGTGTTCTTTCCAATCTAGCAGATTGTCCTCCCTCAGGTGCTTTCCTGGTATTGCAGCTCCACTTTGGGTGAGTAAGGGCATCAGTAGATGGAGCTCAGCTGTACTGGTCTCACTTCATATCCCTTCTTTCTGTAGTTCACAACATATATTAGTTCATTTTGTATTTCCTGGTTCCTAGCAAAACCTGATAATATAGGCTACTCAATTCCTGCAGCGAAGGAAATGGAGCTGCATAAAATGGCACGCAAATTTACTCCTGTGGACTTTAATGCAGAGCCTTGTTCAAAACACAAAACTGTATCCATGGACATGGTTCTCATACTGTTGTGAAACATACTGTCATCAATATTACTAAACAGACCTTTATTATGAGCACAGTCAGACCAAGTGTAAATAATAATTAGGCCCTAATCCAAAAATCTATTGTAGTTTGTGGCAAGATTCAGTATTCTTTGGACATGTCCCAAGGTAAAGAATTAATCACTATTTTAGCAGGGTTTGCCTCTGCAGTTGAGAAAATTACCTCACTAATGAGTGACTATTTTGTTTACCTGAGTCCTCCCATGTTCCAAAGCTCTCCTGTTTTTACCTTGGTAGAAATAATGTGTAAGCTCTTAACAAGTATGAACTGACTGCAAAGAAGCAGCAGCAGAAAACACTACCTTGTTTCATAAAGAATGCCATAACAGGAACTTACTTGTATAAATAAAACACAGGGCATTTTTCCAACTCTACTGTATTGTCAAGCAACAAACCCTATTAAGCTTATTTACAGAAGTCTGTGGAAAAAGAGTGAAAATCCTGGCTTTACTGAAGCCAACAGGGATTTATTCATTAACTGATATTTCTGGAGAATTTGTGGTAGTTATGGGTACAGAAAGTCTGTGCTGGACAGAACAATTTCAAATCTGCTCTGAAGGATCTTGATGAACTGAGATTATGGAGAAATTTCTACTTCCTAAAAGTTATGTATTGATTAATACCCAATGTACCATGAAGGAAATTAAAAAATAACTACTCCAAAGCCTGATGATATATTCATTTTCAGTGGTCTGAAGAACCCCATATTCCAAGGATGAATCTTTTTATTGATTCCTTTTGCTTTGTGACAGTACCCACGTTTTACCGTAACTATTTACTGCTTCAGGAGCGATAAGAACATTCAACACGAGATTCCTGCTAATTAAACATCCCACTTACAATAATATTGAACACAGAATTTTTGTTTTATTTAATATTTTAGTATTGATACACACATCTTCTTGGCATGTGAACATTAGAATGCTGTAGTACTTAAAAGTAACTATCATGGCAAACTTCAAATGATAAACAATTCAATCACATTGTTCTAGCTACAATACTTTTGAGCTCCGCTTGTATGGGAGAAGCCCTGCTGAAGTCAGTGATACTCCTCATGTCTTTAAAGCTCAGACTACACTGCAGTCCTTTACTGGAGTATGGCCTAACATCTAAATGGGCAAATCAGGTCAGTGTGGGAACCTCCACAGTAGGCTTCATGCAGTGGTCTTTTCTTCCTGCTCCTTGGCTGTGTGTATGTTATCGCCCGTATCAACTTCAGTATACCTTAGGGATCAATGTTGAGTTGTCCAAATGTCATCTGATTAGCTTGAACAAATATCTTACAGGAATATGCACAAGTGATGCATTCATTTCTACAGAGCATCCAAGAGATTTATTCTGTTTATCTGTTTCTGTTATACAACCAATGCAGACTAAAAGACATATATTCATATAGAATGGTGTCTGTATATAAGACTGTAGACAGACATGCAGACATCAGGAGGAGTACAATCCTTGCCTGAGTATACTCTTTTCAAGATCATCTTTAAACACACTTTGGTATTTTTTTCTCCCCCTTCAGAAGTTTGTCATTTTCATCTGATAAAAAGATTGTTGTTCCACAAATGGGAATTAGTACTTATCCCAATTTTTAAGAATTAATATAGAGTTAATGTTACCTGAAAGGATTTAAAATTATTACAAGTGTTTCCTATATTTAAATTGTTACAAGTATCTCATATAAGAGAAACTTAATTCATTTTTGCATTCTTGGATTTGGAGACCAACACAAAACTGCAGTGTGTCTGTGGTAGCTAAAAGGATGTTGCATTTTGTAAAATTATATATTTTAATGGAAGAATTGTGTGGCATGTCTCCATCTACTTAATTTGGGGACACTTTTAGAGGATTTTCAGTTTTCCAAATGCACTTGCATGTTTTGTGAATCTTGTCAGTCACTAAGTTTCCTCTTCTAACCTATAGTTATAGTAAGACTTTTTTTTTAAATGTCTATCTGTATGTGTTCTGATGCCTAATTTCTCATATGGCATTTATCTGCTCTGACTGAAGCATCTTAAAAAATAGATATTAAAGTCTGAGCCAGTCAGTCTAAAGCCTGTTTTCTCTCTAAGTATTATAAAGGCCTGTGAGCTGCACTGGAAAGTCTTGCAGAACTTTTGTAACTCTTTAGTTTGGAGATATAAACTGTGCCTTTCATTACTTAACAGTTGTAAACAAATAATTGTTTAAAAACCTGTTGTTGTAGTTCTAGCCAGCCAGTTAATTTTTGCAAATGAATTTCAATGATGCAATTTTGGCTTGATAAAAGGTATGTTCTAAGAAATGTATGCAAGCTGGATGTTGGAAATGCTCCAACTCTCCTGCACCAGAGGAGGAGGATGTGTTTCATAGAGCAATTAATTTGTATTAAATAATTAATGTTTTTTTCTCATGTGCAATCTCATCCTGATTTTATTTCTGAATAATCTGTTACGTGAGGATATGTTTCCCTCCAAAAAAGTTTTTAAAAATACCATGAAATTTAGACTTTTTTCACAGAACAAATACTGTCTGTCATATAATTATTGGGTTGAATAGTAGTTGGGAAGGGGAAAGCATCTTGCAAAGAAGCTCTGCCTTTATTAAGAGCTCTTTCCCTTCAAGTATTAATTCGTAATGATATACGATCAATTCATAGTGATTAGTGATGGACAATGCAAATAAATTATCAGTGACTGAAAGCCTCTGATCTGGTAGCGTCAGCTGAACCTCTTTCTGACCATTATTTGAAAAGAGCCTCATGTCCAAAAGTGACATCCTTTTGTAGAGGCTGGAACTGGACTCTCACGAATTGAAAATTTACTGGTCTAAAATTTTGGTTGTGTAGTTCTTCACAGGAAGAAGTTGTTTAGCATATTCACATGGTGATATCTGTTGTAAGTTTGTTGTTTATTTTTTTATCAGTGATCAATAGTGGATATTGTAATGTGTTTTACTGTTGTTTTAAGTGAATTTATAGTGTGAAATTGTAGGTGTTGATTTTTCTGATGCTTGGTTTGCTGGGGTGAATAATGATACAGTAATAATAAGCCAAGCCAAAACTGACTAAGGTAAAAATGATCAACCATAAACAGCTTTTTGTAGGCAATAGTTTCCTTGCTTGATTTCTTCACAGTAGAAAGTTTTAAGTTCTCCATTTGTTATTTACCTTACTTTACCTTTACCTTTCCAGATACTGTGCAGGCAAAATTTACTGGGGGAAAGAGGCCTGGAAGGGTTGATATGCTTGCAGGAAATACTCATTGCTCAAAGGTAGCCCTCTTGCTCTCCTCTGGCTGTCCAGTGTTGCACAAGAAATCTCTAGAGATTTTGTGATTTTCAAAGGAAACCAATATGGTGCTAGTGCTATGCCAGAGGAGTTGGAGATAAAAGCTCTTGGGGAAACCCAAGGTGCCTCCAGCTGAGGCTCTGGGTGGTAGTCTCACCGTCACCTTGAGTTATATGTCAAAGTTAGCACCTGCATGAGTGACCCCATTTGGAAACACGCCTCTGACTCAAGTCCCACAGGAACAGGTGGTGCTTCTGCTATGTAGAGCAAGATGCTTTGCCATCTTCCTCCACCCTTCATTCACTCCCTCCAGAGCTACTCACGCTGATTGTACTTTTTGGTGTAGGTCTCTGCGGTCTGTCCCCTCAGGATGTAATAGGAGTTTTCAACAAACTACAAAAAACTTGACTATTACAGATCTGCTGTTTTGCCTTGTTTCTGATTGTGTAACTGCAAGCAAAAGTTAATGTCCAGTTGCATCTAGTAGGAAGCAGCTGAATTGTAACTGAAAATTGGTGGGTTTAGTTTTTGAGGTTGAAATTAATTTCTGTGCAGAAGAACCTTCTCGTTAGTTACCTACATGTACACATCACTTTGAAGGGCTAAGTGGGAGACCCCAGTCCATGTAGGCTTTGTAGTCATCCTTCACATAAGACAGAGTTAAATTCCATACCTTTGAGTGAGGGAGTGGTGTTTTGAGTCTGGTACTTAGCAGGATAAAGTTGAAGTAAATGCACGCATGTTTAATTGGCAAATGACAGTGATTACAAGTTCTCAGTGATTTTTACACTGTAAATGCCTGTATACTGGTTCCTAAAGAACTTCAAACCTTAGCAAAAATCCTTCCAGTCAAGAAGTTCAGTTTGAGTCTATCACCTGCATGTTACTTTACCGGTTTAAAAGATGATTGCTGTAAAGATCAACCCAAAACCCAAGACAGACTCCTCTGCCCCAAGCCCAGGCAACTCAGTGCAATGCAAGAGAAGAAATACTTTGACGTATGAAACCTCTCTCTTACTCTGAGATGAGATTAATGGAAACCTTGAATGTCAGTGTGTCACAGTTACCAAACATATTGCCTGCTTATGAACAATACTGTCAAATGACACCCATCTGTAGGGAACTCTGTCCCCAAATGAAAAGACCTCAACTTCATGGGGATAAGTAAATATATATATATATTTTTTTTTTCCTCCTATCTCATGTCAGCAGCCTCTTGAGGTGTGGATGACAGCTTGACAGTGGGCCTCTTGCAGCCAGATGATGCTTTTTGTCTCATATTTAGAAAAAATAAAGCAAACTTTGTGTGTTTTTCTCCCTAACTGACTTTGTGAACTAGCAACCTGCATAGCACTATATGATGGGGTGCTGGGGCAATGCCCTGTGTCAGCCCTATGAGCTGGGGCCCCAGAGTATAGGAGCAGATCTCGGGGTGGTGGTCAGGTGCAGGAAGGGCCTCATTTGGCTGCATTTTGTTAAGCAAAACTACTGGAAAGTGGGTCCAAGAGGTGGAATGGGGGGAGGTGAGATGATGTTTGCTGGGTTCTTGCAGAAGAAAAGGGAGCATAGGAGTGAATGCTGCAGGATGGAGAGGTCCACCAGCCCTTGCTCTAGTTACGTGGCTGCTGCAGGAAGCCCAGTGTTTGCCTGTATAGTGTCAGTGCCTGGACCAGCCAGCTCTGATATGGGCAGGGTGCTCACTGTGCCCACCCTGGAGCTGTGTCTCCCTATCCTGGTGAGCCCCTTGCTGCAGCACCTTGCTGCTCCACCTGCCATGTCACTTGATTAAAAGGTCTCAAAAAAAAAGTCCTGCTCAACCTATTCCACTATGCTCACCACTACACAAGTAAAATGTCCAACTTATGTAGCTCCTGCTAGTATGTCCAAGACGGTGGAGCTGGACTGAAACATGATGGTGCACACTGGAGAACTTGTCCTTTAGTGGCTCCTAGCTCATGTTTTCCTCTTCATCTGAGCTAGAGGAGTTTTCTATCTGTTTGGGCATGAAGAATTATGCAAAGTCATACTTGTAGGCACAGCACAAATAATGGTGCCATAACGATTTACAACCAAAAGGTCTGCCCTGGGGTCTATGACTATGGACTGGTGTGTATGCAAGCTTCTGCCATCCATCTATGGACCAATGTACTGGTTAGAGTGAAGTACTGAAGTTGCATCTATGTAGCCCACATTAACGAGTTTGTTTGTGCTGTAGAGCACTTAGATAACTATATAAAATTCATGTCACTAAAGGAGGAAAAAAGTTGGATTTTTCTGTTCTCTGTTCCATTTTCTGTCTTTTACCATATTAAAATATTAAATGTGGATTGACTGAATACTAACAGTATTCTAGCTGCTACACATTATTAATATCCAAATATGCTTTTCTCTTGGGATGCTTCTAAGCTTAACTGAAAAGAACAAACAGACAGTGGGATAAACTGGGCCTTCTCTCTCTAATTCCCCTCAAACTGTTTCTTTCTCTCTCTTCTCACACTACTGCAGTAAGTCCAAGCTGTCACTTATCTCCATAAACTGGTGGTGGGATAGAGCAGCAGAACAGCATGGTATGATATCTCCAGTAAGGGGCTTAACATCGCAGTTTCAATGGTGAAGACCCTAATAAGAGGTGCTCTGTGTTGAAGTTGTTAAGGTTATTAAAAAAATCTTTAATAATGTGGTACCTGAACGACTGAAAGCCATTAAGGTTTTCATAACATGGCAGCAAGAGAGTCTGGTGCAGTGGTATATTAAGCTGGACTGGTGTCTGAAGTGCTCTCCCATTATGCACAAGTGCAAAGGGAGGGGGATTGTTTGAAAGATGATGGTCCCTATCAGACTGGCTGAAGCAGAGATGCCTGCTTCAGAGTACCCAGCAGAGAGTACAGGCTGGGTTGAGGTGAAATGATTAAAGAAAAAATGCTTGAGTTTTATTTCACTGTGAACCTCTTCTCACTGTGCATGCTAATTATACTAATTAATAAGAGAAAATCTTTCTTTAGCAGTTATCTTCATCCCACCCTGACAAAGAAAAAGATATGTCCTGGCAGGATCTTCTTTCTTGCACCTGTTGAGCAGAATGTTGCTAAGTGCTGCGTGTGCTGACGCTACGCAGCCTCCCCACTATCTCTGCATTCTTTCAGAGAAAGTATTGGGATGGTTCTCCATCTTTGTTTGCAGCAGAAAAGACTCAAGGTGAGAGAGAGAACAAATCCTGTAAGGCAACTCTGTCACTCACCTCATCTTCATAATCTCCCCTTAGCTTCCTCTGCCTTCTAACCCTGGTATTGATCGTGTCATAGGCTACAGCAGACCAAGGCAGGGGGCTGAAAACCTTTCCGAACAGCAGTTGCTAGTCTGCCTGTTGCAGCTTGAAGACGAAAATCATGCTGTGAAAACAATCAGTGCATTTGCTTTAGATCTAAGTGATTCCAACTAGGTCGATGCTTCATGCTGATGTGTTGAAAACATTTAAAAAATTTCTCAGAGTTTGATTTCAACTGAAACATTTCAGCATGTGTCTGACTCTCTGAAGTTGTTATTTCTCACTAATGTAGCAGACAACTGTTTTTTTCTACCCTAGCACAAAGCAATAGGGAAACTGAGCCTTTTGTCTGGATAGGTTTGTTTGAATGTTTTTATGGGAGGGGGAATTATAATTTTTTTTATAAGCTGAGGTCCTTGCAGATTGACTATAGAGGAGTAGTAGTTTATTTCATGAAGGGAAAAAGAGGTAATCGCAGTTTTATAGAGAGTGAATAAGAGTATAGCTTTATTTAACTGCTTCTGTTCTCTGTACTTGAGTTTTCATTCAAAGGCAGGCTAGATCATTCATAAATAAATGTAGAATATTTTGTTTTCTTTAAAGCACATGATGCTTCTTTAGAACGTGTTTGCGCTCAGTATAATTGGCCTGATTCGCTCTCAGCTTGTGATCACAGAACAAATGAAGCATTGCAAAAAGAAGATATCATCATCCAAATTAGCGTTTACTCAGTTTCCTGGAGTGGCAGGAACCCAGGAAAACATTTTTCTATGGCAGGTGGTAGCACAATTGCTTTATGAACTGCTTGGGAAAGACCACAGAGGAACAGAATTTGCTATAGTTTATATTACTGTTTGGTTTCCTCTGACAGGTTTTGCAGTCATGGGTCAATGCGAAGTTAAACCAGTAAAAAAAAACCCACGGGACTGCTCTCCTAGTTTGGAGCTGGCTGTTTCGTGGTCTCTGTGGGAGACAGTTGGTAGGACTTCACGTCTGATTCTGCTCCACTGCAGTTTGGTGCATGATCCTCTTATTTCATGTGTCCTTTTCAATAAGAAGTGCACATCAGTACCTGTTATTCTCTTTGGGATGCCTTTTTAATTATACAGCATATAAACTTATATTAAATATATGTTGGAATTTCTCTTCCCTCAAGGAAATGAAGTCACCCATGGGTTGTTGCCACTTTTCCATCTTGCTTCAAATAACACAAATAACATTCTTGCGCTGTTCCAAAGGGAAATAGCAAACAAATACTTGCCTTAAGGTATTTCATTGAGTTTCAGGATATCAGCAGATAGAGATGTTCCCAAAAAATAGATACTTTGTTGGAAGAAAATAATAATAATAAAAAAAATGCCGCTTCTAAAGTTTTTGTCTGTGGAGAGGAATTTCCCTTCCCCCTGAATTAGGCCTTTGCAAATGCAGTGTATGCTATAAATGGCACTAATGGACTTCATACTTCAGCATTTATTTCACCAAATATTATGTAGTAAAAAATAGTTGTCATTTAAGCAGCTGTAGTTTGCAACTGTGTAAGTCCTTGACAGTAAAAGTAGATGAGCCAGTGTAGAGAGATATGTGAGAAATTCTGTAGTCTTAGTGGCAATATTCCATTCATTCACTTTTAAAATTAACTCTATAAGGAGGCTGCATAAGTGCAAGTTATTATTTAAACGTACTATTAGGAGTCCTGTTTATAAAGAATGTATATATTTAGTTTATATACTCAAGCCGATGGTTTTCTTAGATACTTGCTGGGGGTTTTTTCCCCCCCTAGAGCAGTGTGTAGAGTCTAGAAAAGGAGAAACTTCAAGGTTGTTTAAGAAACTCGTGGCTGGCAGGAATTTAGTTAGATCAAACTCTTATGCCATGATCTAGTATGGCTATTGAGTAGTGATGAAAACTTTCCTTCCAAAGATAGTCTTTCCTCATGGAAATTTTCCCATTGGATTCAACAGGCCTATATGTGAAAGCAAGGAAGAGAGAAGGGCTGTTTTGTTGATGAGTCCTCAGTGGTTCAAATGAGTTTCCTTCTACTAGACTGGATTTATATTTTTAAGTTGTAGTGGTGAACATAGCATTGGAACTGGTTGGGAATTCGTAACCATGTTTGCAAATGTAAGGCCTGGTCAAGCAGAGGCCATTGATGCTGATTCAGAGGATATGAATTACCATATGCTTATGCTAATTCTTTTGGCAGATTACTGAGAAAGTCTTTTTGGCAGATTACTGAGAAAGTAGTTAAGGGTGACTTTATTTTCTGTGCATATCATTGGAATGATATTATAGTCTGCTGTGTCTCTACCTCTTACAAAGACTTCTTGAATCCACTCCAGTGTAACCTTTCCACCTTCCATGACTTGTAAACAAAAGTAGGTTTCAAAATTGCTGTCCCAAAAGGAATTCAAAACAAAATCATGGTGCTTTCCATGTGCATGCTGACCTTCACCCTACTTTTCCTGATGTAGTTTTTTAAGCCTAGGATTTACACAGCATTAGCCATAATTGGAATTGACACTGGAAAACCACAGAAGGCAATTCACTTAATCTGAGTTTATTGTAAAATTGGAAGCAGAGTTCTGCCTGAATTCTCTGTAGATTTCCTGGCAGGAAGCATCTTGGCATTTACAGGTGAAATTTGCTCAGAAGGACCTTAAAGAAGGGGTCTTGCTTTGATCCATCTCTTACAGAAGTCAATGAAAGAGACTTCATTGATTACAATGAACACTGGGAAGCTGCCCCATTCAGAGCCCCATTCAGAACTACATGTAACTCCACTTCTGCACAATTGCTTTTCCTCAATAGCAATCCAAGGAGAAGCTGATGAAACTATATAGGGATGAAAAACAGTGGCGAGTAAGAGGAAGCTAATCCCAAAGTGCAACTAAACAAGGAGGGAACAGAACATGATGACCACTATGCTTTGTTACGGCTCATGTGCTAAACTGATGGGTGCAAATAAGTCAGATGTATACTGAATTAGAAGAAAGATATAAAGGGAGAACAGACATGTTGGATACAGTTGGCTGTAGGGCTCTTCATTCTTCAATATTTTTGTCTTCAAATGTTGTTTGTGCTCAGATGCCTTTACTGCTATAAATAAAGTATATCAATATACCCAAGGGGAGAGAAAACCTTGTATAACACTGTCCAACAGCTACCTATACCTCTACCCTGTTTCTTTCTTTGATTTCTCTACTTTGTGTGATGGTATACGGTTTAAATTGCTCAAAGATCAGCCAGTTCCAACTCCCCTGCCATGGGCAGGACTCGTCTCACTAGACCAGGCTGCCCAAGGCCCCATCCAACCTGGCCTTGAACACCTCCAGGGATGGGGCATCCGCCATTTCCCTTGGCAACCTGTTCTGGAGCCTCACCAAACTCATTGTGAAGAAATTCCTCTGTATGTCTAGTCTAAATCTGCTCCTCTTCAGTTTATAACCATTGCCCCTAGACCTATCACTACAACCCTTTGTAAACAATGTATCTTGTAAGGCTTTGTCATGGTTAAACCCCATCCAGCAACTAAGCACGGCACAGCCACTCATGGACTCTCCCCTGGTGAGATGGGTAGAGAATTGGAAGGGTAAAAACTAGAAAACCCGTGGGCTGAGATGAAGGCAGTTCAATAGGTAAATCAAAAGTTGTGCAGGTAAAAAAGCAGAACAAGGAATCCATTCACTGCTTCCCCAGGCAGGTGTTCACCCTACTTCAGGAAAGCAGGGCTCTATCATGCTTGACAGTTATTTGGGAAGACAAATGCCATCACTCCAAATGTCCCTCCCTTCTGCCTTCCTCCCCCAGATTTATATGCTGAATGTGACATCATATGATATGGGAAATCCCTTTGGATAGTTGGAGTCAGTTCTCCTAGCTGTGTCTCTTCGAAGCTTCTTGTGCACCACCAGCCTACTCATGGGTGGGGTGAAGTGAGGAGCCGAAAAGGTCTTGACTCTGTGTAAGCACTGCTCAGCAGCAGCTAAAAACGTCCCTGTGTTACCAACACTGTTTCCAGCACAAATCCAAAACATAGGTCCATACTGGCTACTAGGAAGAAAATTAACTCAAATTAACTACAAAAAAAATAAATAAATTCAATAAAATTAGCTGAAATCAGCACATTCTTACATGACTTCAACAGGCCCAACTAAGTTCTCAGCCAGGCTGTATACCCATGTCAGTTCCTCTGCTACAGAAATCCCCCAGTGCAGCCCCGAGTGATAATTGAACCATATAGATACTAAATATGGCGGTGAAAATGGGACCTACCATTTCAGACTTGGCTCTACTGTATTTCAAAGTAGCTGGGTTGCTTGCAACTACCATGAGGGCTTGTACCCTGGAGCCAAAGATACTCCACCCAAAATGGTAGTCACCAACTCAACAAAACCCTAGACTAAAAAGTGCATGGATCTTCTGTAAGCACTAAACAAAATGATCAAAATGGAGAATGTGACAGGGGCTGGTGGTCAAGTGACTGTTCCTATTGGGTACGCTCAGCTAGGACAGCACTTGGGGGAAGGTATTAGTAGAGCTGTCTCTCGCCCCCTTGCAGACACTATTAGATAAAGCCCTGACTTAGGTATCTGACAGCAAAATAATCTCTGGGGTGCAAAAACATTCTTTCCATAGACTTAGGATGTGTACTGGGACCTTTAACTTTAGTTACACCAGGCTACCAAGGGAACTAGCTTTTGTGTGGTCAAAAAGTTTGTATGCTCCAAATACACTAAACTCCCTTAGCAGAATTAGCAGCTACACTCCACTTCCTGCTACCCTCAATCCCTACGGTTGTCTTGGCTTTTATTTTTCGACCCAGCCTGCCAAGCTCAAGGTTTCTTTTTCAGAAACATACATTTCTTCTCTGGAAAAAGTTGATATAAAGGGGGAAAATAATTTTCTTTATCCTTTAATCCTTTATTTTCTTTGCTTTTAAACGTTTATTTACTTCCTACAGTTGGCCATCTTGAGCTTCTGCTTCTCTGCTGTGTCAAGACTTGCTTAAGCTTGAAGGTTTTTTAGGCTTGACCAAGCACTGACAGCACTATCACAGGAGTTAATGCTAGAGTCTGGCAGTTTGATGGATTAAGTAAACTTATTGAAATCTTTTTTTTCTTTAATACTAAAAGATGCCAAGGGCTGTTTTCTATTCTTGTGCTTTGTGTGAAACACCCACTGACATTAATGGGAGTCCCATGTGTGGAATTAGAGTAGAACACGGCCCTTAATATTTAAAAGGCTTGTCAACCTTGTGCATGAAGTAATCTGGAGGTGTGTTGCGATGCTGCTTTTCTCTGCAGAGGCTGTTCTTCTTTATATCCCCTGACTTTTGAAGGTACTTCCAGCATGAACTGCATGGCTGCTAGCAACAGCGTTATAGTGTTTTCTCTTTCTGACAGTGTTTTAAAACAAACTGTTCCCTTTTTGTGCCATCTGTGTGCTTTGCTTGGTCAATAAAATCTACTTGAGCTGTTTCAGTCTAGTTTATGAACGGTCTTGTTTTCTGATTTGCTCATGCTGCTACTCTGTGGAGAAAGAAGAAGAGAGAGAAAGCTTAACAAAGAAGCTATTTTCAATGGCTTTTACATCCTTCTTAGTGTTCGAACAAAATGCCTAGTCTTTCACGCTCTACCTACTTTGATTCTCTGCTTGTTCCGTAGTTGCACCTTGCTCTAACGCAGTAGTGATGTGCTAGGTAGCTAAGAAAAGTTAAATAATTTATGTTAAACAAAAAAAAGTTCAGCCAGATGGTCTCATTCCTCTTTGAATGTACACCCCGCTTATTTTCTTAGAACTAGGGCTGCAGCTCAGTAGAACTACCAAATTGTCATGGGTGGCCTCAATATGGCAAGACTTTCTACGTAGAGAGCCAGCTGCAAAACCTGTTTCTTTATCTTTCCAGGAAGACAGACTTTCTCTGCCAAACCTCCTTCTCTTCATCAGTCATGGCTCTAAATTCTTCATCTTTTCCTGGGAGTAACTGCTAGTGCCCACGAAAAGGTACTTACGTGGCTTTTCAGCAGGGAGGGTAGAGCTGCTAACATAATTACAAACCCTTCTTGAAGATTTTGGTTATAATGCTAGAATGTTAGGAAAGAAATTAATGGATGTGGGGTTAAAGTAGGGCCTAGATAATTCTTTCTGTGTTTTGAAGATAATTTTGACAATTGACTGAGTGAGAAAAAGATAGTTACTTCCAGTTGCAAATGGTTATGAATGTAGCATTCATCTACCATCATCTAAGGCTTTCACAAATGCAGCTAGTGAATTGTGAAGTGTTATGGAAGTTCTGACAGTGTTTTTATTAAAATAAGACTGCTGTGAAGATGTCAGCGACCTGGATCAGCTTCTAGATCTTCATCTGCTCTAATCAGTCCTCAATGCATCTAAGCATGTTCATGAAGAAGTCTACTGAAGTTAATAAGCATGGCATATGTGCTTTACAGTGGTGTGGCCCGCTCTGCAAAAGTGTTCTGCAAACTGTAGTTCCCAGTGATTTTTAAAGGTGGTTTTCTAGAGGACCTACTTGCCATACTATTACTTAAATTTTTAAATTTATTTATATTTCTAAGCTAGATCACCTGTGCAACAACTGTGAGATCGGTCAAGTGCATCCACTTACAAGTGACCTGGGTATACGATTCTGAAAACATATATGGCATTCAGTAATTAGTACATTTTCTTGGTGTATTTACTGGGTTAATATCTTAGTTCGCCAAGTCTGAGGGTGACAACAGAAGGTGAATAATGTGAACAACTGATAGTAGCAGTTAACAGTGCAGAATTGTCAGAAACTGATGGAAACCATTAAGTACTTCCCAGTCTCTTTACTTTAAAGTTGTCCTTCAAAAATTTACAAAAATTATTGCAGTGTTTCAGGGTAACAGCACCACTTCATTGATAATATGTTTGAACTCTACCCCTCTGCTAATTTTAATTCCTTTTCCTTATTATGAATGAAAGACTGGAAAGATTACTGGGCCATTCAAAGTAGATTTATTCTGCAGATTCCAAGGTGTCCATTTGCAAAATGTGTAACTGTGTTCACAGCTGAAATTAGTTCACTTCAAGGCAGAGTTGAATTCTAGGTCCTCTGTTTTCCTCTGTTCATCCTATACCTTCCCAAACTTAGCCTCTCTGTGTGGGGCTTGTTTTCCCCATCTGTCTCTCTTTTCTTTTTTTGTTCCCCATACAGCATTTTTATCTCCCTGTTTATTTCCCCTCTTTCAATACAAGCTGGGGGATGATGTGATTGAGAGCAGCCCTGCATAGAAGGACTTGGGGGTGCTAATTGATGAGAAGCTCTACATGAGTTGGCAGTGTGCGCTCACAGCCCAGAAGGCCAACTGTATCCTGGGCTGCATCAAAAGAAGTGAGGCCAGCAGGGTGAGGGAGGGGATTCTCCCCCTGTACTCTGCTCTCATGAGACCCCATCTGGTGTACTGTGTTCAGTTCTGGAATCCCCAACATAAGGAGGCTATAGAGCTGTTGGAATGTGTTCACAGAAGGGCCATGAAGATGATGAAAGGGCTGCAGTACCTCTGCTATGAGGACAGGCTGAGAGAGTTAGGCGGCTTCAACTTGGAGCAGAGAAGGCTCCAGGGAGACCACATAACAGCCTTCCAGTACCTGAAGGGGTCTTGCAAGAAAGTTGAAGAGGGTCTTTTTACAAGGGCATGCAGTGATAAGACGAGGGGGAATGACTTTTGATTGGAAGGGGGAAGATTTAGGTTAGACATTAGGAAGAAATGCATCACAATGAAGCTGGTCAGGCCCTGGCAGAGGTTGCCCAGGGAAGTTGTGGATGCCCCATCCCTGGAGGTGTTCAAGGCCAGGTTGGATGGGGCCTTGGGCAGCCTGGCCTAGTGGGAGGTGTCCCTGCCCATGGCAGGCGGGTTGGAAAGAGATGATCTTTAAGGTCCCTTCCAACGCAAACTATTCTACGATTCTATGATTCTATGAAAACTGAAGTCCAACAAAAGAATGTAACTTTCCTTTATTAGTCTGTCTATAGTTAAAGGCGATTCTTTCTACTCTTCTATCATTCCGTTGCTTATATTCAATAGAGAAGAAAAAAAAATAAAAAATCAGAGAATTAGATTGGTTGAGATTAGAAGGGGCCACTGGAGGTCATCTAGTCCATAGATCCTGCTCAAGCATGTCCAGACCACTTTTTAATGTTCCCAAGGAAGGAGCCTTCGCAATCTCTTTGGGCAACTCGTGCCAGTGCTCAGTCGCCCTCACAATGAAAAAGTGTTTCCTTATGTTCAAAGAGAACCTCCTTTGTTTCAGTGTGCACGTTAACCTTTGCCCTGCCACTGGGCACCACAGCAAAGAGCCTGGCTTTTTCTTCTTTGCACTCTTCCTTCAGGAATTTGTGACCCTAATGAGATTCCCCTGAGCCTTCTCTTTGCCAGGCTGCAAGCCCCAGCTCTCTCAGCTTTTCCTCTTACACGAGGTTCAGCAGTCCCTTGTCCATCTCATTGATCCTTTGTTGATGTCTTTCCAGTATATTCATCTCTCTTGTACTGGGGAGCCCAGCACTGGGCAAAGCATTCTGTTGATGACTAGAGGGGATGAATCTCCTCCCTTGACCTGCTGGTAATACTTTGGCTAATGCAGCCCAAGATACTGTTCACCTCCTTTGTTGCAAGGGCCCATTGCTGGCTCATGTTCAGCTTGGTGTCCTCCAGAACCCTAGGTCTTTTTCTGCGAAGCTACTTTCCAGATGGCTGGCCACCAGCATGTGCTGGTGCATAGGGGTGTTACACTTCTGGTGCAGATCTTTGCTCTGCTCCTTGTTGAACTTCATAAAGTCCCTGTCAGCCCATTTCTTCAGCCTGTTGAAGTTCCTCTGGATAATTGTTCTTCTACAGGGCAGAAAAACCAGTTTAGAATAAGCTCACTTTCACAGCCCAAACCCTCCTTTTTATTATGGTTTTTAAACTTCTAAGAAAAAGCTTTACTCTGTATTGAGCAATGATGTACAACTTTTAAAGCTGAGTTTCTTTGAGAAATCAGGTGAAATTTTATGGCATTAAGAGGGGAAGTAAGTTTAAGCTTTTACTACAGGGTTACTCCATAATTTAATTTGAAAATTCACATTGTCTACTTGTATTACTATGAGTCTAACATGCCTTTGAATACAAATGTGGTTTTTAGCTCATGACATTAAAAAGCTCCTTTCTGAAACTTTCTAAGAGTTTATTATAGAATTATATCCTGGAATTTTGCTCATGTGTATATGTATTACCCTATATAACATTCACATAAAGGTTCAGAGAATATAATTGATTTAGTGAATGCCCCTAATGTAATTTGATTGGGGCGATGAGTTAAAAAACATTACTTTAAAATCTAGTTGGAAGAAATTTGCTAATATTCTGGAAAACATATCTTAAGGTGCCTAGTGTAAGCTTAAATTTTTATGTTGCAAATTTGTTGTGAGCATTTGATGACATAAAAACAGCCTGACCCTTAGATGCAGTGTTTCTATGAGTCTCCCCTTGATGAACACCAGTCTAGATTTCCTGGACAGAGTCTCCTCTCTTTGAAAACAATGGGAATTTTGTATCTTGGTGGGTGCAGGCCCTTTGCACAAGTTACAAATATTGGTCTTTGAAGGTGTATGCGTCCTTTGGCTTTTAGGCACTTTAGCCATTATCTTTAAACCGAGATACATAGTATTTGATATCTGATTTTCTTAGTGTCGATCAAGAGTAGACAGGTGGTCTGTAAGGAGTGAATACAGATACATGATGCATGTAATCATGCAAATGCTTCCTGTTAGGCAGCATCTTGCAATTGGGATTGGCCTCCACTGCATATTATTCCAGCAGCAGAGATGGCAATTCTGAATCAACTTCTGCTGTATGGTTTGTGAAAGTACACAGCGTCAAAAGAAAAAAGTGGGTAAGTAAAAAAGTTCAGTTAAGACAGGACTGAACAGTTACAGTACTGTTGATTCAAAATTCATGTCATATCTGAATATGGGAAAATGAAAGGAGGTAAATAAAAAGAAAAAAATGTTCATCCCTTTCCTGACCCAAATAGTTCTTGTCCAGTAGCAACAGGCCCATCTTGGGTCAACAGGGAGCGGTAAGTGTTGCTCTCTCTGTGAGAAGACTACTATAAAATTTCAGATATAGGACAAATATGTAACCTAACTTTCACTTTTCTCCTAATCTGTAATATTAGAAAAAAAAAGGAGAAAGAATAAAAAGTTGTCTTTTGTTGATTTTTTTTATTATTACTTGCATTCCAGCAAAATTGCATCACTAAACTACATAAAAAAACCCCAACATTTCTGTGAACAGCAGAGGAAACCAAACCAAGAGGTGCTGGCTATGTAGGTGAGAGAATGGTCTGAATAAATGCTTACAGCCTAAACTGGGTGACTCTTGCTGCTCTGGATCAGTCTGTCACAGCTGGAACACTGGACATGGGTCAGAAATATGACTTTAGGAGGAGGCTATCCTCGGAAGTGTAGTGCAAGACACATACTGATATAAGAGATAATTGGATTTATTCAGTCTGACATAGAACACAAAATACAACTGCTGTACCCTGCTAGTGTGGTGGATCATAAACTCCTACCTGAACAAGGCACATTCTTTAACAGGTGAGGCACGTGTGTGCTTCTTTGCAAGTAGTATTAGGCTCTTTGAATTTTTTATTTCTGATTTGTAATGCTGCAAGGAGATTGAATGCTTACATGGTGTGCTTTCAATAAACATATCCTTTTGTCCTTTAGATATTGCAGAGAAATATGAAATTGTCTTCTTTTGGAAACATATCCTTTTCCAAAAGAAGACAATTTCATATTTCTCTAAGATACCTAAAAATTTTTTGGGTATCTATGATGGATGAGAGAACATATATTATTGTGTATGTGTGTGTTCTTGTATCTCTGTGGGCCAGACTTCCCCTTTGATGCATACTGGCCATGGGCTGCAACTGACTAGCTATGGCTTTCTGACTTTCCTGTGTGTTTCCATGTGTTCTGGATAAGAGGGAAGGACTAGTCTAGTACTGGTTTCCTGTGTGGTTTTCATCTGGCCACCTAGGTCAAAATTTTAGACAAGAGTAGATTAAGTGTCCAGCTTCAAAATGTTGACCCTGCCTCCCTGTGGTACCCCAGTGTATGCACACATATCTGTGTATTTGCGTGGGCCTTATTTCTGTTCCTGGCATACCCTGAGGAGGTGTTGTGAAGCTTCATTATCCGAAATGCTTTGAGAAGCTCCACTGAAAGGGTTCAAAATACACAGGTCTGAGAAGAAGCTACAGTGGGCTCCTGAGTATCCCTTACCGTGGTGTCCTTCAGTAAAAATCAGAAGTGTCAGTCCAAGAGAATGTAATTTTATCCTTTTGTTCCTCATGAAAATGATATCAATTGACTTTATCAGGAATTGATGTACCTCATTTGTTACTCTCTTTTATATATTTTTGTCCACTGTTCAGTCCACTTACTCCTATCTGATTTGTTCTACTGGACAAGGGGATGGTAGAAGGAAAAAAAAGAGATTATTTTAACTATATGCTGCCTCAAGCATGAAACTGTGCAGTGGCCCAGACTGTTCAGGTACATTCTAACAGCCTCTGCTTAGCTAGGACCTAGGGCTGCATCTGTTCTCCAGCACTCTTGTAAGAGTCGCCTTATTTATAAAAACCAACCAACCAATCCTACATGAACCAACAAAAGACAACCTGGAAGGATTAATGAAATTGTGCAAACAGGTTCCTTGAACTGTGGAAATATACAAGGCATTGGATCTTCTGAGTATAAATAATGATGGCTTCTACCGTCATTCCACCATCTGGAAAATGCTAGAGAAACTTATCAGGTGCACAGTTTGGTTTTCAGGATGTCACTAGCTCTGTTAGAGTTCTGCATCTTAAAATATTCAGAACTGCACCACAGGGTTCACACACCATCCCTTCTAGGTGACCTCAGTGAAACATGAAGCAGCTTCAGAGTGCTGAACTCAAACTCATTCCCTGCCTGTGCCTTCCCATCATATTTGGTTTCTCATTTAATTGTGAACTGCCTTAGACTTGCAGGAGAGAACCTGGTCTCCAGACTGTAGATTTCTCTGGATACTGGAGTCTGCCTCCTCTCTGGTTTCTTAGCATTAGGGAGAGGGACAAAGCTCTTTTTTCCTTTCCTCAGCATGTATCCCCTCAAAGATTACCACCCAGAATACTTCTGTGCTGGGAGAGCCAGGAATAGAAATGCAACCCAGCATGCTAAGTTTCACACCGGCACTGGCATTTAGAATTGGAATGGACATTTAAGTGCCCACACTGTGCATATTACCACTGCTGCAGAAACAACACTACAGACATTTCTGGCAGGATCCTCTTACTCTCTGCAGCACGAGAAAGAGATTGTGTAAAAAGGACAAATTAATTCCTCTGCTTGCATGTGTAGTCCACTTCTTACTTGGCAATACATTTGGACTGCTCGTTGTAGGCCGTATTATCATGCTGTCTTCAGGCAGTTTCTGCTTTTGCTTGTATGTAAAAATCACGTTTAAGTACAGTGTGGCTATCTGATTTGTAATTGTAAATGCCAGATGGCGTGTGCTACTTCAATAACTGGCTGAACACCTTTCAAGTCTGCAAAAAACCTAGTAGAGTTACAGTTGCTGTATATGTTATAATTCACTCCATGTCTGAAAGTGTGGCTATATATGTGCACATACAAAAAAAAAAAATACACACAGTGTAGTAAACATTTGTGTGTGTATATATAGATATAGCACAGAATATTTGTGTAGGTACACAGAGAGTGATATATTAACAAACATATATGTGTGCATGGGTGTAATGACATTTCCTCGTATCACATCTATCAGGTTACAAGCAGCTAATAATTTTCTTTTTCTACTCACAGCCAAGCATTATAATGGCATATACTCATAAATCAACATCAACATGGAACATTGCTTAGCAAATATAAATGTATGTGCATTGCAGAATGATCTGAGATTACAAAAATATATCAGAAGTCAAAAGTAGCTGGTGGAGAAATGCTATGTCTTTAGTTTATTGAGATTGTTTGGAGGATCCTAATGTACTGTCACTGAAAGAATAATTTTTCCTTTACAATCTACTTAGCAAAGATTTATCGATCCTTTTCCCCTTCATAGAGAATTACTGATCCATTTTAGAAAATCAGATTTTCACACCTTTCATGAGAATGTGCACAGTGCAGTTCCCTAGGGATTGCCAAGGAAGTTGACTTTGACATGAAATCCCTAGGTACCGGCGCACAACAGCCTATAGTCTCATCACTGATTTGTTGCACAGGGTGGTAAAATACTTTTATACATTTATAGAGAAATGATTGCACTGCAAGGACTTATTTTTCCATGCTAGTGGATGTATTCAGGGTCCTGTTATTTGTGTAAACAGCATTTTTCAGCGGAGTTTTTTCTTCTCAGCTGTGATGTTATGAACAGTAAGGTAAGATAAAAGTTGTTGAAATTCATGTTGCAAAGCAGTAGGGTACTGTAGAATTTTCAGTGTGTGTAAATAACTTTCTTCAAAATGTGTCTACTCTCTGTCCTCATTATTGTAGTATCCTAGGTAGTTAAGCATTAGGCATGTTATATTGAAGTATGCATCATAATGAAGGTGATTTATTATAATTAAAACGGCATGGAGAGCAGCTTTTATTAGACATATTGTTTCACAGGAGAGCTTAATAAAGAGCATTATTATTAGTTATAGATCTGCGTGAAGGATGTTGTTTACTGAGAGTTATGTGAGTATTAGTCAAAGTCTGAAGTTGCTCATTTGAGCTGTCCACTGTAGGGGGAAAAAAAAGCATTTGGCACAGCAAAGAGAAGAATTTTAAGATTGGAGTGGGGGGGGAGAGAGGGAGAGAGACAGAGAGAGACAGAGAAAAGGAAATGCCGAGTGCATGAAGTGTTCTCTGCAGGAGCAGTTCTAGAATACTTTATTACATATCTACGGAGACAATGGCATGGACTGTAAGTAGCTCCTGTCTCTCAATATAATAATGCACATAAAGTCGGGGTCAGATTGGGTTCGCTCTGGGCTTTGATGCTGCAGAAGGTCACCAGGGGAATCGATGGACAAAAATGAGACCTGAGTTTCATGCAATCAATGAGATTTTTCTATTTAAAGTGGACACTGCTGGGTGCGAGTCTCGGAGCTTCAAATGTGGTTTTGCTCAGCTTTAGCAGATTGAGAGAAAGATGCGCTGTAAATGTATTTTTTGTTTTAATAACTTTGCTGGCACAAGGAGTCTGTATCTAAACAGTTTAGTCCGGCAGACTCTATTATGAAGTTGCATGAGCTGCGGGTAAATGGACAAATTAGCAACTAACTGGGATTTTAATTGCAGTGAATTTATATTCTGTTTCTGTGGACTTGTAATTGTCTGGAATTTAGATAACCCTTAAAATATGGTTAGACAATTACTGAATCATTTGGTTAAAAATACTGTGGGATTTAGCTATTCTATAAAATATACTTTCTACTATAATTTTTTTTGTCTTCTATACTCATTATAGTTAATTTCTTAATGTCTTTGGAAATTATTTGCATTTCCACAGATTAATACAAATTCTTATGTGGCTTTGGTTTAGATGTTTTATTCCTTTAAGTAGCAAGTGGATACTTGGGATAGAATTGCTTTGATAATTTTCTTCCTAAAGTTTTTTTTCTTCTTAAAGTTTTCAGGCAGCTGAAAGATCATCTGTTGTTTTGCCTCTATTGTGTACAGTTATCTCTCTAGGATGAGGGAAGCAATCAGGAAGAGTGTGATCAGTGAGTCTGACATAGCTATAACACTGGCAACAGCAAATTGACTGATATGGGGAAGATTTATCTCTGTTGTGAAACGGTTAAGAAATTAAAGCATGTTATAGGCCAATTTCTAATCACTGATATATGTGATTTTAACTGCTTTGCAGTCTACGGAGTTGTTCCAAATTTACACTGCCCTAACAGGCATAGGTCCTGACACTGTTTTCAATTTCAAAGCAAGTCAGCTATTGCACTGTACTTTGTGAATGAGAAAGCCACTTAAATCTGGGATTTAAATTATCTCACTGGTTGTTTTTAAAAAGTAAAACAAAAACAGCTAACACCCCACCCCCCAACAGTCCTCTTTCAGTAGATTGCATCCTGCATTTTCTGAGCTTCCATTTCAGAAATGTAAGTATTCAGTCTGAAGGACTGTTTATCCTACATCACTGCATAAGTAAATGTCCACCAGAGGCTATGAGGGAGGAAAAGGGGAAGGAGCAAACCCAGCCCCTTGTATTTTTCAATCTATTATTAAAAATAGCCTTTTTGATGACAGTAAGTAAAATGAAATTATTCTCTCAACACAGGTACAAAACAATCCCAAAACAAAGAAGCAAGCCAAGGCCTTGACAGTATTTTAATTTAAAAATCTTTAAAATAGATTAATTGAGGATTTGTGAGAAGAGCAGTAGAAATCATAGATTTTCTACAGCTCAAGTCTAAATTTGTTTTGCCAGAATCTGAAAAATGCCCCAAAGAAGAGTAGGTGTACAGAAGAGAACTTAAGCTTCTGCCTTAATCTAATTTCTGTTAGCGGGGTCATTTACAATTCAAGCAGAATTTATGCTCACCTGAAATGATTTATTTGTGTTTTCATGTATGCCCTGAGTAAGAACACTTCAGTTTGTATTATTCTCATTAAAAAGAAGAAAGAAAAACAACCTCCACCTCAACATCCTCCTAATGGTCCTTACTGTTGCATTCTTAGGATATGTTAAACATTTTCCAGCTAAGTCCTTTTCAGAAAGCATAGGAGGAATTCTATTAGTAGAATTTTGTATATGAAAATATTGTCAATAAAAGCCATTGCAGTGACCGTATTCCATTGTGAAACAGGTCTCTGACAGATAATGGAAAGAGAAAGCAATTGTATGTAGATTATATGAGAGTCGAACAATAGCACTATGAGCCACAAGATTCTCTGGGTTACCTAAAAAAAACCCAGGTAATACAGAAAATACCGCAACATCTCTAACACTTTTCTCTGGACACACCTTGGTTGTCTGTATTTCTTTCTTCTCTTTGGCTGCAAACATAGAAAGGTGATAAACCACAGCACATACAAATTCAGTTGTCATCAATCTGTTGTGCAACTAACATTTTTTAGCCAATATTGAGGTGTCTATCTTTCGGGGACAGCAGGCCTGGCACAATTCTTACTAAAGAGTCACGAAGAGCTAAATTTGGTGTTTTGCAGTAAACACCGTGGCTGCTGCCCTTTAAGGTATTTTCTTTGAGTTAAGCATATGCAGCCTATATTGGTCTCCCCAGAGAGATCTGCTGGTTGTTACAGCCAGCCTCAACAGGGTCAAGCTCCCAAGTCTCCACTCGTGAAGAAGTTTTTTTGAGATTTATGGTGAAATTTGTGCTTACAGAATCCAGTGCAGAGGCAACTGGGTTTCTGCACAAGGATTGCTGCAGAATTAGGTGCTGAATTAGTGCACACTTCCCTGAGCAGACCTCACATATGAGGTTAATAAAAAGGTGTTTTTCTGATTCTCTGGTTTAAAGGTACTGTATATTTCATTGTACTTTATCTTTCTGAGTGTTTTTAGGAAAGGGCAGAAGATGAACTGCATATATAACAGCGGGAACGTATGGGCCACAGGGAAAAGAAGTACAAATGATCCAAAACTGAGGAAACAGATGAGTTCAAATGAAAAATTTTGCACCCTGGGAAGATGTTGGATGTTGTTTATAAGGACTTCACCTTAATATTCACACTTAATATACTTTCCTTTTTATATTATTTAATGAACCATCCTGAAAAGCAATATTTTACACTTTCCGCTCCTACACATTTTAAAATACTTGGAAAATAGGCATGTAAATTAAAGCTTCCCATGGACATTTTTAACATCTGCAACCAGCTCTTATTCAACATATCATCCTAGGTCTCGCTGATCTTAGCAGCATTACAAGGATCATATTTTCACACAGATGAACCATTCATGGCAATTTCTCCAACAGATTTGACACAAACATTCTTTTCTTTGATATCAGAGATATAAGCTTTCTATTTTTGACCTGTTTTTTCCCCAGTCGACATATTTATTGAGGCTATTGCAAGGAAAATCCCACTTTCCATTAATATTTGACTTCTCTGTTTTTTCCTCTTGCCAAATTTCAGGCTGATAGAGCAGTAAGAGCATCTTGATCAATGTTGGCTTATGTATGTGCTTGCATTAATAAAAATGAACCTCTAAAGTTCACTTAGAATTAATACTTAAATAAACATATACACACATGTGGTGGTTAGTATGTATATATGTATCATTTTGAGTAGATGCCTTCATGATTCTGCTGTTGTAGATCAACAGGTAGCACTTATTGATCTGTTATAACAGCAGTTCTAGTTTCAGAGAAGATTTTGATTGATTGTCCTCATCCAGAGTGAGTTTTTTCTCCATCTCTCTAGAGTCATCAGTGGCATAGGCTGCAGATAGCATGGAGACAAAACATCTTTTGCCGAGGAGAGGATGTAATTGTATATATGTATAATCGTGTTTGGATTCCAAGTAATTATTTCAATGCTGTTTGCTGTATCTATCCATGCAATTTGATACACCTCTTATGCAGAGAGTCTATAAACTATTGGTAGCAGTATATATATCTTACGTCAATCCTGTGTTCTACAGAATAAGATGTTCACAACCTAACGCACAGCATGGAGCATGAATGTTTTTTGTGACTTGTGCTGTTTGTTTCATCAGACAGATCTTCTTCACCTTTTACCTTTTAAATTAAACCTAAAATCGATGTTTCAGTTGTAAGCACTCCAAGCATGCAAAAGTCTATATTAAGAAGGTGGGAAAATACTTAAATAACTTTGCGGGTTTTTATCTTTGATATTAAACTATATTGTAACTTACTACATATTTCAACAATAAATGTTTATTGCAATGACGGTTTATTCTCAGTCTAGGTCAAGCGCTAGGAATGAGCTTGTATTCATTTAGATAAATAAGCTACTTAGCCACCCCTCACTTACTGGTGTCGGGTGAAACCACGGAATGTATTTTACAGGTGGGGTTTTGGATGACAGTCACCAAATGATAAGCAGTCCTCCTTCCTTGTCCTACCTTATTCCTGCCTCCTCCGATGGTCTAAATGATCTCTCACATTTTATATCTGAGTTCCTTCTGCTTGTTGAATGAAGTAAAAAGAAAGGGAGTACGCCCTCCACCTTTTGCCTTCCCTTTATAAACTGAAATATTCACCACAGAAGCTTGGAAAGGGAAAGGAAAAGCTTGAGTGCCAGCACTATCTCCTAGGGAGTGCTCCATCTACCAGATCTGTTGGTTAGGCTCCACAAGACCTCCATGCCTCTTCATGTTACTGTCCATAGATAAATCTCAGAGTGTCCTGAACATTTTTATAAGATCTAGCAGCCTCACCCCAACCCCCACCCCTTCCTATGCTGCTGGTTGTTGTGGATTTTTATTAGACCAAAAATACTTTGGCCCTGCAAAGCTTTGTGTGCATGCATTTGACTGACTTGGAAAATGAGACTGCCGGTACAGAGTTAATCACCTCTTCCAATGAACTAAACTGGAAAGACCTGCTTTGAGTTTATTCTGCAACAGCAATGGCTTGATCAGTAGATAAACCTCGTGTCCTTGCAGAACTAAAATGCCCCATCAATTGTATGATTCCCTGAAAATTGGAGTCTGCAATCTGGGCTGAAGGGAGGTTTTTCTTCACACCAGTTGAAGACATTGCTTTCTCTTGAGCTGCAGTCTACCTCTGGATGGCAGTACCGTTACTGTGAGGAGTTCAGTGCTCCTCCAGCTTTCTCTTAGGATTTACATATCTGGTAAATTTGTCTAGTCTTCACTCATCTGCCTGGTGTAGTTTTCCTTTACCTCCAGGTTTCAAAATTTGACAAAAGAAGTGAAGCTTCAAGGGTCTCCGTGCACAGAAGGTCTACAGAAAAATTCCTTTCCAGCTGTGTTGTTTTCAAGGTTTTGCATCCCTTCATCCAACTAAGTCATTAGTTACGGCTGTTAAGCATTTTGAGAGGCTTCTTTTTTTTCATTGAGTGTTCTTACAGTACTTGATCTGAATGCTGTCCAAAAGTTGTTGAGAAAGTAGAACCGCTCTCACACAGACTACCTGTACTCAGTTATAACATGATTTACTCACAGTTTATTTCTTTCACTAGACTTAAGCTCTAACATTTTAAATATTTTCACATCATATAAAGATATCCAGGACTGCTAAAGTTTTTCTTGAGCTATGAGGAAACCAGAGGAGCATTACTGAGAAGTGAAAAATTTCAGAGCATGTATTTTTTTTCCCCTTTGCCTCCTGAGTCCCAAATAGGAATTGTCTGACAAATTTTCCCTAAGTTTAGCATAAGATTTTCTCTTTGGTCTTCAGAATGCAACTGGCATTTTTTTTTTTCCTCTGCAAATAAGTGTTGCAAAGCAAAGCAATGTGAGTTGAAGCAACACAGGAAGCCAAAAATAGGGCTTTGCCATGAAATTGTATAATCATTTTGCTCATAGTTAAGATAATATCTTTACCTAAATAATACCTATGCACATTGTAGTTCTTTTTTGTGTCATATAAGCGTAAACATGTATGCAAAGCAAGCATACTAAGCAAAGTCAGAGTTTTCCACTCTTGTATCTGTGACACCAACTGGGAGACTGAAATGGGCTTTGCAATGTGTCGTCATCAGCAATGTGCTCCACTTTCTAGATTGCATTTGCAATCTCATTGCTTTAAATGAAGTGCTAAATTACACTTGCAGAACCCTAGTGAAGGCAATAGGATTAGAATAGGTGTTACTGAGGTCATAAGTTATTAATGATGTTAATATGGTACATGAAGCAGGACAGAACCCACTTAGGAAGTGTGATTCTAGGCTAAGTCTGTAGAGATAGCATTTAAATGGAAAACTGGCAAGCCTGGATAAGATTTTTTGCGAGAAAATAAGAACAAACCCATATGTTCTTTCATTTTTACTTTCATTGTCAGTGCAGTGTTGTAAAATTTTTCACTGGATAGTAGTGTAAAAAGTGTTTCAAGCGAGTTCAAGGTGAAAGACCTTTAATGATCTAGCTTAAAAAACACCATAACTGTGCATGATTGTGCACCTTTGTGCTAAGCATTTTTCTGTACAGTAGAACTTAAATTATCACAAACAGAAGAGCTTTTCCTACTTGTCTTTCCAGGAGAAGTTTGTAGACTGAGCACTTGCCTTTCTGTCCCTGCTCCCCCACCCAATCCCTATTATATGCATTTTGATTTAATTTTCATCCGTTTCCTCCTGCTTAGCTCTGTGGTTACCTTGGAGTAATTTGCCCCCACTGCTGCACTCCAGCCTCACAAAATCTGATCATATAAGTGGCCCCACTGATTCCAGTATGTGTATTTAGTGCAGGTTTACATGCTTGAAGGACCAGTTTACACCCTTCAGATATAGATGAGTATATGTTAAAGCCACTGTTTAACCACAGCATAAACGTGGCTTTGTTTTCTTCACAGCAGTTCAGTTCCTCTGTCACAATAAATTTAATGTATCTGGTTAGGGTTCTTGTAGTGTTTTTCAGTATGTTGTCATTGTTCTGTTAAAGACCCTTAAACATATGTACAGACACTACATCATCTAGGAGAAATAAATCCTATACATGGAATGGGGCTAATGTGGTGAGATCTCTAAAACCTGGGGTTTGAAGTCCAATGTCTTTGTTTTGTCACTTCTCACTATCATGCACCTGCTCTGTTTATGGTCTTCCAAATCACCTTGATATGAGAGGAACTGTATGTCTAGGTACTTTTAAAAGCATTACCTTACCTGTGTTCGTTGTTGTGAGGAAGAGAGGTGGAAATTAAACAATATTCATTTAACAATTTCTTGTCATAAGTGTGCATTCATTCACTTTTTCTTCTTTCCTGATATCTGTAAAAAAACTAATAAAAAATAGTGGAAGTCTGCAGATAAAAGTCTACTTCAGAAAACAACCCCAGTAATTTTATCAACTGTTTGTACTGTTATGTCATCTGTCCTTCTCCTCCTATTGCTACTTATTCTTAGTTGCTGTGCTGGAATCAGACTGAAGAGAGATGTAGAGTTGGGAACAGTTCTCTGAGTAAAGGATTGTACATGTGGCCATGTGAGACTTCTAAGATCATAAAGGCTTTATAGGACTAGATAAGACAGATTTTGATGTGGTAAAGTATGGGGAATTGCTTCTTAAGCATGCAATTCATGTTAATGCACCCCGATCCCTGGTGAGTTGCTGAGTAGTCCAAGTGGATTATAGCATAGCCCCTCAGTAGCTTTTCTTTAACTGATACATGGAACAGAATATAGTGTTTCTTCATGTTTAATATATGATCCTAGAAAACTGAAAAGTAGTCCAACTTTTATTTTTTTAATCATTGTAGATTTAGATTTTCTCCTTATTTTAGTAACTCCTTTTCATACAACACCTGGCCTTAGAACATAATTAAAGTGATACTGTGTGCTGAACCTTCATAGTCCTCTAAAACTGGCATTAGTCTTTTTTTTTTTTTGTTCTCCTCCTTGGAGTGTATTCTCTTCAGAGTTCAAGGCTTGTGAGTTTCTAGTCTTCCAATGTGAAGAGGTACTTTCGAGCCCAATAGAAATTTGGTTGTGTCTGCTAGGACTTGAAGCTGAAAGATGAACAGAAGTGTGCATATCCTGGTGCTACACAACTGATCCCCTGTCCTAGCTAAGTATCTCATCTAAGGATATTTAATGCTTTTGTTATTTTGACTGTGCAGGTGAATCAACTGTTTCTACAAGTGAGTTGATCCTGTATAGGAGCTGTTGGTCATCTTTTACTAATAATTCTATAGGCACATGGTTTGTATTACATTACATTCTCTTGGAAACAAGAACATACTTTGTGATAGTCAATTAAGTGGCATTATTGTGCTCCCTATGAATGTGCCCTGCTTGTGAACACAAAAATGGTAACATGTTCTTATGGAAAAAGAGCTTTTTCCAAAACCACTGTGGCTGCTATTGCAGTAATGGAATATCAAACAGGCAAAATTGTATGTGTTGTCAATGGCTACAATATAATTTCATTGACTTACAATGTTTGAAGTGAAAGCATGATGCTAAGCTTGCATAAGGTGTCACATTGAAGTAATTGCCCACCAACTTAGTTTTATGGGCAAAAAGAACATTTTAATATCCACATGAATTCTGAGGACACTGTAGCATTCATGGAAATGGAGATCAAAGGATTCGATTAAGCATTTGGGTACTATAGTGCTGAGAAATACTTAAATAAGACAAGAAATAAATGAATGAAGTAAATGTGGGTAAAAGTAAATAAGAAAGTTGATTTAAATCTATGAGTAAATATTTAGTCTAAAATGCAAACAAGCGAAAAAGGGGATGGTTTAAGTCACTGATTTTAGTTACACCAACTGTAGCCAATTTTATTTGGTATGCGCCTAAGTCTCTTTGCTTATGCTTTCATTGAGCCAAGATTTATGTTCAGCACCCTTCAGGCTACCGCGTTAGGTTGGAATCGGGTTATAGAAGGGATTCCACAGCTGGCTTCAGAGGAAGCCCATGAGCTGGGACTGTCAGGCCTGCCAGCTAGCAGACCTGCCTGGCTGTGCAACTGGGGCGCTCAAGGAACGTCACAGACATGTTGGTGCTCCATTCATTTTCCCAAGTTGTAAATCTGAATTGTTGTACTGGGGCAGGCTGGCTGGAGGAAGCTTACTTCACAGCACTCTGCATGGCACTGTGTTTTGCTTTTGTGACTAAAACCATGCTGATAACACACCAGTGCTGTGGCTATTGCAGAGCAGTGCTTGCAGAGTGTCTGTGTTAGAGGTGAGTAAGAAGCCAGGAAAGGGCACAGCCAGGACAGCTGACTCCAAGTGACCAAAGGGATGGTCCCTACTACTATGTGATGTAGTGTTCAGTATTAAAAGCTGGGGGAAAGAAGGACATTTATGGTTATGGTGTTTGTCCTCCTGTGTAGCTGTTATGCATACTGAGGCCCTTCTGTCCTGGAAGTGCCTGGACATCTGCTCATCACTGGGAATTAGTGGAAAAAAAACCTTATTTTGTTTTGCTTGTACATGCATCTTCTGCTTTCCCTATCATTTTGTCTTTAAATTGATCCACAAGTCTTCTCTCTTTCCTTTTGTTTTCTCCCAATCCTGTGGGAGAAGGGAGCAAGCAGGCAGCTGTGTGGGTGCTTGGCTGCTGGCTGGGGTCAGCTTACTACAACACTGTAAATCTTCAGGAGAGAGTAATTGCTGTAACCACTTAACCAGGAATAAATTTGCTGGAAGAAAATTTCAGTAGGTTAAGAACCAAGAACCATCTACCTGGATTTTAGGGAGAGTTGTTTGAATGTGATGTTAATAACTGTCTTTAAAGGGAATAATACTAAGGAAACAGCAGTGCTAGCTCTGGCTATGGAAGAAAAGGAAAAGGAACAAGGATATGGCCTCATAGCAGCAGAGGTGGGCTCTGCTCTGCACATGTTTTACGGTGCTTTACTATCCTGTCTTCATTCTCTGTAACAAAGATTTGGTTTCCTAATTGCCCTTGAGATCTTCAGGCTGGAAGGATGGAGGGCATGCGTTGCACCGGTGAGTGACAACAGAACAAGGAAAAAGCAACTTTTGCCCTTTGAAGTTGCCACAATGTTGGGTTTCCCAGGCACAATCAAGACCTGCAGCAACTCTGTGAAATTAATCAGAAGTGCCACCAGGTTAAGAAATGGGAGAGATGGATTTTTCTTGATGTAAGCATTAAATTGGTTAAGTATACATAGCTTGATAAATTATTTGCATGTGGGGAATTGAGTATGTGTTTGTCCCTGTTTGAAGTAGATGGCAGCAATCCAAATAGTTTCATTGGGAAGCAATCAGAAAACTTTTTTTTATAAGTAACATATCCACACATATATGTACATACATTATATATGTAAGTGATAAGATATAGCAGGATCTTTGGAAAGATTTTTCTGCTCTTGAAGCAAAATATCTTGAAGCAGGTCAATCATCAAAAGAGTAGGTTAACAAAAGGAATAAATGGAACTAATGGGATAAAATTAAGAATGGACCACTTAAATACAGCAGAAAGTGTCCTAACAGTAAATATCAGTAAAATTTGGTAAGTATGATTTGATGAAAGTGAGTCTTTACGACACTTTAATCTAGATATTATTAAACTCTAGAAAAAACAGCTCAGGAGGGAGTTTGGTAGAGGTTCAGTGAGGATAGTCTAGATTACTTTGCACATTTTCACAGGAACACTTGAAAGTCAAAACAGACACCTTTGCCCTGTTCTGTCTTGTGAAAATTGGTTAAATGGTATATAGGGATTAGGTGACTTGATCAGCAATGCATAGAGATTATGGCAAACCTGAGCCTCCAAGGTGCCAATTCCTCTGTTCCCACCAATTGGTGGCCAACTTCCTCTCCCACAAAAGAAAGGCTATTTTTCTTAAAAGACAATTGATGTGGAGAGTGAGGGTGGTTTCAACACTGATATGCTCTCACACCTGTACTATTAGACACATGCTTGCTGTAGGAAACCCACATCACTCTTTGCCTTTCCCTACACAAACTGTAAGTAGGCATAGCTTCCAGGTTCAGAAAACTAATGTGAAATATGGAGATAAGAATTAGCTTTTTTTAAAAAAAGAAAAAGCCAAAGATACTTTTTTTTCCAACTATATAGGCACCAAATGCACAATATTAATTTCCATTTAATGATGCATAAAAATAACTTATGCACAAATAATGTGAGATTGTGACCAAATTTCTATATATTCTATATTTTATTGCTTTATTTTTTATCACTCTGAAGTTATCAGTGGCTATATTTGTATTATTTTTTTGGTACGTTAGCATTTCCAAAACCAGGTTTTGTAACGGTATGCACTTTTCTGTGTGAGTTGTGCAATCCTGCACATTGCAAAAAAAAGATTGAAAGTCATGGGACGTATCTAAATAATATTAATCATTTGAAAGAAACTCATATTCAAAACCTACATTTATTAATTGTTTTTTTAAAGTAATGTAAATCTTGTAGCAGGTTGAAAAGTAATTTGCGACCAATAATATTATGAGACAGCTACAATTGACCCACATTTTTCTGAAGCAAGTAAACTACATTTAGGATTATCTACTGAAGTTTTGTTATTGATATCAGTGACAAGAAGATCAGCGCCCTTGCATAGATCTCAATGTGTTTTCCTGGGGAGAATTGAGTATGTGTTTGTCCCTGTTGAAGTAGGTGGCAGTAATCCAAATGGTTTCATTGGGGAGCAATCAGAAAACTTGTTTATATATGTAACATATCCACACATATATGTACATACATTATCTATGTAAGTGATAAACAATAACAGGATCTTTGGAAAGTTTTTTCTGCTCTTGAAGCAGAAGAGAATCAGCAGGACTCTGACTGTGCTGTTTAAGCAGAGCACTGATGGTCACTGTTTAAGGGTGAAATTGAGCTGCCAGTGACATTGGCCAGTTTGCAAATAATAGGCTCAAGCAACAAAATGTCACTGAAGTTGCATTTTTTGTTTTACTCTCTGATCAGCTTTTCTGCCTTAAAATATTTTTGGTTACAAGGAGTTTCCTTAAGAAAAAATAGGGAGCCATTGGCGAATCATTACATGGCAACTTCTTTTATTAAAAAAACTCACCCTCTCCCAAAACCCCCCTCAATTCAAAACACAATCTCAAAGCACACAGTATCAAATAAAGAATAGAATTGTCCATGTAGGAAAACACTAGTAGATCTGCGAAATGCTCCATTCATTGTTTATTGATAATCCAGTTACTGTAATTGCTGTTAAAATGATCAGTAAATGTTATGCTCTTTTTCTGTTGTAAGGCATTAAGCAGAAAAACTGCTGTTTCACTGCTCTGAATTGAAGTGATCCTCCTATATGTCCAATACGTAATACTGTTACTGTGTGCGGTGTGTGACATATCCTACCCTAGCAAAATGAACAAAACGTTGGGAGTTTGTAGGTATACCTTCAGCTTCCAGCAAATTAACACCATTAACAACAAGGCACAGCAGCCTTTGGGCTCCAAGTTCTTAAAGCAAACAAAGTCATTTTCAAATTCCATTAGGAGTGTGAAGCTGCGTGATAGTTAAAGGCATGTTGAATTTGCAATACTTTGAATTAGAAATTAATAAATTGTGATCTATAATGTGAAAAGAAATACGTGGTACCCAGGTGTTGATGAAGACCTGGTATGAGGAAAAGTAACCCTGAAGATCCTCTGTAATGATTAAAAAAACAATTGCACTCATTTATCAATGGGAAAGACTTGGAAAATATAAAAAGCATAACATTATTGATCTGCAGTATTTGTGGCATTATTAAGTATGTTTAGCAGTTATAACAGCAGGTTTTCCTGTCAGAAGGGCTCAACATAGGAGAACCACACGAAAATTATTTGGGATTCTTACTCTTAACCTGGGAGCTACACATTTTGTGGCAGTACATCTTCTAATATCTGGAAAACAAAAAGAACAGTTTAGTCTGTAAGGCTTAGTTCAGATGAAGCTTTTTGTTTCTTCAATAGATGGGCATTATTACTATTTTATTGTACATATAGAGCAGATAAAATCTGGAAGGTGTGGTATCAGTAGAAATGCAATGAGAGAAGTAATTTCGCACACTTGTCACTAGAACTCAAGCATGCTGTATTATGGCAAACACCATGAAATGCACCTGTAAGAGTGCATTGTTACGTTGTTAATCGCATAATATATAAAACTAAGGCTGATCTGTCCTAAGTCTGTATTCAGATTTTGGAAGCTTTCGGTTCTGTTTAGGAAATGTTCAAGACAGATTTTCTCATGCTTGCTTTAAGCTGACGACAATTTGATATTGAAATGAAGATTTTTCCATACATTTTTTTATTGTAATATTCTGGTGAAACCCCGACTTGCCTGCTGTGTCTTTTGTTTAAGTATTATATCCTTATTTGTCATGGGTTTTGAAGGGTTCAGAAAAAATATGTTCTTTTCTTCCAAACTGGTTTAAGTTGTGACTGTGTATTTTATTGTAGGTCGTAACTGTTTTTAAAAGCGATAAGCAAACCAAGAGTTGAATGAAAAAAATTAGATTAGAACTACTTCAAAAATCTTCAGAAAAAAAATTTTTACTAGAAAAGGCTGCTGCATTGCACTAAAATTGGTATGTTCCCATTTCAACAAATTTTCTTTTTTGGAGGTGTTACTTTGTGTGCCTTTGATGCATTTTCTGGTGAGAGCCAGGCAAGATCCAGCCAGAAACAGAATGTGACTTTCCTAATATGCCCAAGTCCATGGCTAGCTACAGATGCATCTTGATTTGGGTTTTCCTAGACCAAATGCAAGTAATTGAACTTATTGCTGAGCTAGGTTACTGTTTAACTCATGCTTTGATTTTCAAAAATTCGAGTTAATGGTTTCTTTGTTTTACAACTTGCAAATCCTGACATGTTATGTAAAATCAAGTTTTTGTTTAACTGAGAGGAGATGACAGTCTCTTTCAGTTGCTGCAAGTTCTTTCTACATTGCTTAGTCAAGTTGCTCTCTCATACATGATCAATGTTCAGAAGTTATTCTAAGTTTGATTTTGGTGTGGTTCTGGATGCGCTGATTTCTAAAAGAAAGCAGTTTTAACTGAATTCTGGCTTTGATATTTCTTCCCTCTAAGTGATTTCTGGTGTGTGCATGGTAGACAAAACCTGACAAATGAATATAGAGAAACTGTCCACAATACTATTTTAATATTCTGATTAGGCCATATTAATGTTAATTGAATGCTTTGTGGTAGAAATCCTGATGAACAATCTTTCACAGAAGGAAGACTAGCTCATAGTATCCCGTGGAGTATTTTATTGCATTTCTTAGTTCCAATGAAGCTTCCTGGAGAGCAGGAAGATTATGTTGATAAGGATATACTGTAGGTTCTAGAAGGATCTTACAACATATTTAGCAAGATCATCTGAAAAGAGAAGCCTTGTGGTTACGGCCCCTTCAGAGTGGATCTTAGGGAAAAAAAGGCAAGTTATGGAACTGGCAGGCTTTTGAAAGAGCATTCGTGAAGATAGTGCAATGATTTGGCAAATAGGACCACAACTCTCTTAGATAATCGGTGTGGGACTAAAACAACTCAATGTGACATCATTTTTGGGGTGAATGAGAAGGGATTTTTTTGTTAGCAAGGATCCTTTAAGCATCTACAGCTTGTGTGTGTTACAGTAGGACAGAATGGTATTCTTTTCCCTAAGAGTGATGAATACCTTTATGGATTATTTTTTCTTTAAATGGAAGACAATATCTTCCTCTTCATAATCTACAAAATTTCAGTTCTTTTAGCAAATTGGCCCCACAGTATGCAAAATTTAGAAAATGTTAGCTATTCTACAGACTTATAATTTTCTGGATGGTTTCTTATGTTTGACATAGCTCCCTGCAGAATCAAACTAACAGAGCAGTGGGAATCATCCACTACTCCTACAAAGCAAATGTGTCAAAGTGTTACTACTGATAGGAAACGTCTTCAAATCTCAGATTTGATTTTTCTCCTATGTAATTTCCTTCTTTTGTAAGACCAGATAGCAGAAGAGCAGGAAAATTCTTGATTTGATGACCTTAAAAGGTCTTTTCCAACCTAAATATTTCTATGAAATGAGCAGAAAAGTCTCTTGAAATCTTTTTCCACCATGTTGGTTCCAGTAAAAAATACTCCATCCCATTACACTTTTGTCCTGTCATGATCTGTAGGGCCTGATCTTCTGGTTTCTCAAAAATTGGATCAGCCTTTGCATGGCTGCGAGAATCTTTAACTAGAAGAAGGCTGCTTTCTCTCACGACTCTCACAACTTGTTGTTTCTCCTGGTGGTTGTGCACTATTTTCTATCATGTGTTTGAAAAAGCATGGTAGCTTCTCAGAATAGCATCTTCTCTGGTTCTTGAACTCTGTATGCATAGAAACTTCTGCTATATCTCCACAAATGAACAAACTCCTTTCCAGTAAGCCAGATTTAAATGGGCAATCATTATAATTAGGCCAAGGCCCAAATTATAACTTTTGTTATCCTAATCAACAGAGGAAAGTTTTATACATCTTCACCCTGTACATGGATGAAAACTCTAAAGATGAAATGGTTTGCAACAAGAAGAGCAGAATGATTCTTAAATCAAATTAGTAATTGGATCAGAAGCATTGAGGTCAACTCCAAGAGTCAAAAGGAACTTTTAGATTAAAGCTTCCATGCTGTGTCTACTCTGGCATTAGCAATTCCTAGTATCATGCAGGTCAGGAGAAACACAAAGTCCCGATTCATACATGTGAGTCTTTCTTTCCCAGCCAGTTCCAGAAATGGCTTTTCTGCATCAGAGATGCATCAGTCTCCTACAATGATATAGTTGATCCTCATTTTTCTACGGTGAAACCAACATTTTTTACCTTTCTTTCTGTTTGAAGCATGCAGCATGACTGCTGGAGCACATTTAGAGCAACAAAACTGATTATAGACTAAATGGTGATGTAACACCATTTACTACTGTGCAGCTTCTGTGTGCAAATTCCCATCCTGCAGCCTCTAGTCAGCATGTTTCAGAGCAACCTGGCTAGCAATTTGACTAGGACTTCTCTAGTGAAACTTTCTGCTTGCTCCAAATAGGTCTAAGAAATAAGTGAAATATTTTCATTAGGGAAAATAGTTCAGAGGTAGAGGGGAGATGTTTAGTGAGGGTTTTGGATTTTTTTGTATGAATTTAAAACCTGTTGTAGTATTTCAATTTCAAGCCAGAGCAGATCAAGGGAGATCATTGTCATGTAAAACTTAGGCTTTTTAAAAAATAGATTAGTTCAACATTAAGATTCCTAAAGCTGCAATTAAAAGCTCTGTGAGTTTCTGAAAAAAACTTTTCTGTCAGAAGCTACGTTATATTAACTAGCACTAAGAATTTCAAACTTCAGATGACTTAAAATTAAGTAAATAAATGAAGGAGGCCATCCTAGCATTACTGTCTAACCTGAAAAGAATATTTAAATGAAAGAAAGCACCAGGGAAAGTGATAGTGTCTCTAAAATTCCAGATTAAATTGTTAATTAAAGTTCAGTACTATTAATAATATGAGTATAGCTAGGCACTGGTTAGCTAACTAGCTACATTACTCCTAACTAGAAAATGCTCCTTTTTAATTGCAACCTGGACACTAGATGTGAAGATCAGTATCATTGGAAAAATACAATGTCCAAAGTCACACTAGTATTGAGAAAAGGTAGATGAAAAGAAGTATCTCTTCTGCTGCAGAGATTTTCATGAAGAGAATAAATACTATGGTAGCTGAAGAAAAGTGAAGACTATTTTGAGTGATAACATTCATATTAAGTGAAAAGAGCTGAGGATCCATCAGTTTTTTGCTGTAACAGTAAGGAAAGGCAATACTGAGGATTTTAGTAAGTTAAATATGATTAACACAGGTAATGTAAGTAAATATTTAATGCAGTAAATAGAAGTACAAGATCAAAGTAGTGAAGGGAGATCAATGATCGTATATCAGCAGTCTTGTTTGTTTTGCTTATAGAAACTTTCATCTCAGGATGGTGGTAAAGATGGCTGTGAAGAATATGAGATTTTTCTCTGTAACTTTTCTGGGGAAGTGACAGCCAGCAGGTAGCAATGGTGAGAGGATAGTAGGGGACAAAATGCTGATTCAAAATAGTTTGCTTAAACCAGACCAGATATATCGGGATGGAAATATCAGCACATTAGAGACAGAGGACAAAGCAATGTATAAAGAAGAAAGAATTAAAGGAAGTTGTCTATGAGAAATCTTTATTTATCGAAAAAAAATTAAATACCTCTAGAAGCAATAAGATGAAGGAAGAAGGAATAGTTTATAAGTGGACCAAGGTAGAAGGTAATCCTAAATTTCACTAGTATCAGACACAATATAAGTCCAGTTCTTTCCCATTAGTCTTTTTAATGATTTCTGCATTCAAAAACTATAAGCTAATTTACATCTTAGAGTAGTTTTATCCAAGATTATCATGTTGCTCTGTCTTGAATAAAAAATGTAATAAACTACAATTTGAGTACTCTTTTCTGGTATAGTCATTAGAATAATGTACGAACTGTGTAAGTTTTATGTTTATTGGTTTTATAATTGGAGTGTTTGTTCTGAAATGGATGCTTTGTGTGTGTCCCAATCAGAAGCTGATAAAAGACCAGAATCCTTGAGGGTCATATAAATCAGAAAATTAATTTCAAATACTTCTAAGCCAGAGGGATAAAGCCTGTGCAAAATAGCTTCAAACTAGGGGCAAAATAAGAAGCAAATAAAGGATCTTGATTTTTCTCCTAATTAAAAATTTAAAAAGTAATTAAATTCAGACCAGCAATGTTTAGAGTGCAGTAAGTACAAAATTTAGACCGGTGACTAAATCAGCGCATAAAGCCTTCATAAATCCCTATTATCACCCATGTCCTACATTAAGGATAAAAGTAGTTTTTTCCCCCATTTTTAGACTCCTGCCTGGGGCATGTTTTGCACATAACCCATATAGTTTCCTTTAAAAGCTGTCTTTGATTACTTAATAGTTTTGCTTAGAAACTGCCCGTTACATTTAAAGCTCAGAGACAAAGTTTTTAGCACAGCAATAAATGTTGTACTTCACACAGTACTGCAGATAAGAAAGAGGTAAAGGTTTTGGCTTTTAAAAGAGTGTTTGTAACCAGAACTGTAATTTGCTTGTGCAAATCCACATGATATTTACTGTTAAATTAAGCACAACATCTTGTTTAAGTTGTTGGGGAGTGGTAGAGCTGAACATAGGTGTAGTAGGTATTGCATCTGAATTACAGGAGGTATGAGCCACCCTTAAGGGAGACAGACAGCAGGGAGGACCACTCACTGCACAAAACTGTCGGCAAAATCTCACAGAAAAGAGGCAAGTCTGTTTCTAGTTGGACAAGAAATAGACAACAAGTTATATGAGCATCTGCAAAAAATACGTGTAAAATTTGTCACTACTTGTGCAGTATATACAGGTATATTTCAAATAAGGGGATTGTGATTCCTTAGTTCTCACATAACTAGAACTTTGCTCCTGTGATTATGCAATCTGACTTCTGACGCATTATATCTTTTTTAGGTACTCTTGCCTCTTACTTAAAGCACATAAACCTTTTTTACATGGTTCATCTTGCTGTTTTTTAAGTATTCTTAGACTTCTCAAATTTGTGTATGAAAAGCTAAAACTTTTGTGTGTCTCTTGGTCAATGGAAGATCCTGTGTTACAATGCGAAGTGTAACCTAACCTTTAACAGTTTCTAGAAAGCAAATGCTGACTGTCAAGCCCACAGGCATTCAGGGCAGGGAGAAGAACAGATCCTGACGGAACTGTTGGCAAAAGATGCGCCCACAATTCTTTTCCTCAATGCATTCTCTTCAACTCTGTGGGTCATCTCTGGGCTGGACTTTGTAGGTAGGCAGAAGAGGAGAAGGCTGCTGGGCCTGAAGCATAGCAACTACTCCAAAGTTTTTTTACGGAGGTCACTGGGAAATACAGAAACAATCCTTCTGTTCTCTGAAGGATTTTGTAGACTAGGACGCTTGCTGTACACAGGAAATAGAATTTGTTACACTTTTAATAAAAATAATAGTTTTTAATCATGCATAATCCACTGCAGAAGGGACATATTCTTAAGTACAGAAAGCCTGGAGACAATCTGAAGTTAAAAAATGCCCATTTTTTAAAAGTGTGTTTTTGAAGGAAACAAACCTTCCCTCAACCCATCATTTAAGTGATTTATTTAGTCTTCATGTAGACTAGAATTTTAGACAGTACCTAATCCATCTGCCTATAGAGAAAGTTGTCATTCATTCACCACCTGACAGAGCGAGCTACCCTGGGGGTTAACTACAGTTTCTGGTACCGTTTGAGGGAGGGGACAGCAGTTATATTATTTCAGTTTTTATAGTCCTTGGCTCTGTGTTTGCAAAGCTGTTTTAAATTCATTGCTAGGAGTCTGGCCAACCATGTGAGCAACTATGACTATACTCACTGTGGCACAGGTCTCAGTATTATCTTGCAGCAATGAGTTCCACAGGTTTTCACCACTTTACAGTTTGGAAAAACAGTTTTTATTGTCATTAGATTTATGACCTTTTCCATTTCAGTGGAGGCCCCTTTTCTCCTCAGATGGCACGTGGTGAATAGTTCTCGATCTACATTTCCTCCCTGCAATTTATGGTTCCGTAAACTTTGATCATGCTCATTCTTAATTACTTTTTTTCTGTAAACACTCAAAATCCTTTTTATCTTTTTACTATGCTTACTGCACATCTCTTTCTGATGTACCTTTCTGAGATAGGCTAATCAGAAATGAACAAAGTACTCCAGACAAGGCCAAATTATTGATGAACCTAACAGGTAAAATTCAGGCCCTGTTGAAGTTGCTGGGAATTCGCTCACATCTAAAGGCTGAGGTTTCTCCCAATGCTGTCACATTTCTTACATTGTGCTTCCTCCCATTTTTCATATATTCAACTTCAAAATTTGGCAGCTGAAACTTTAATCTAGAATCCTACTTATTCAGAATCCTCCATTAAATTGCTCTTAGTCCTCAGATTAGCAGTGTAGCTCTGTGGATACAATTAGTTCCTTCCCCAAAATACTTTGATGAAAATGGTCAATTTTTGTCCTGATTCACATTTATTATGGAACCACTCTTGGCGTTGATCTTGCACAGCTGAAACTGAGGGCAGCAGCCCAGACTTCGAAACAATGCCATTTGTGCTCACAGTAACCTTTAGCTGCAAAATCTGCCAAAATATGTTATTTAGTACATGAAAGCAAATAAACAAAATTTTTGCCTTGGTAAATGTCTGTCCATAATGCAATACAAATATGAGGCAAAACAAGTCGGAGGGTTTTTTTTTTTAAAGCATCCGCAAAAGAAATCTGTTAACTTCTGTTTCCTCCCCAGAAACATCTAAGAAATGTTCAGATTGTTGCTGGCTAATAAATACAGTAAATGAAATGTTAATAAATCACCAGCAATTTAGCCTGACAATAACATGGATTGACCATATCGATTAAATTGATTATATTTCATATATTTACAATATGTAGACATAAGCCTAATTTATTTTCTGAATAGTTCAAGGTAGGTATCGCTGGTTTAAAAAAAAAAGGCAAAACAAAACAATGGAGTAATGTTTGTGGTTGCTATCTGCAATAATCTAATGCTGACAGAGAGCAGTATTTTATTTAGTAATTAACAGTGTAAAGGGGAGAGAAGCTGTCATGTTGGTTCTTAAGCTGGGGAATGTGATGAAAGATGATATCTGCGATCTCATCCTTTCCACTTGTTTAGGATTGTCAGGATGAGAAATGTCAGCATTATGAAAGCTCAGCTCTGCTCTTGATATGATAAAACCCTTCAAAAGCCAGTCTTTCTCTCCCTCTCCCCCCTCCTTTCGCCCTCTCCCTCTCGCACTTGCTTTTTTATTTATCCTGTTTTGTTAGATGGCAGAAATATAATTCTTTTCTTTCTTCCTATTATAAGCCACCATTTTTGTTTTATTGTATGTTTCACAACCCCTAATGCCCCACTGAAAATTACCTTGTTAAATGACAGTGTTTCAAAGCCATGAATCCTTTCCACCATTCCCTCAGAGGTTTGAAACAGTCAACAGACTGTAAAGAATAAATAATAAAAAAGTATTGATTATTTTGATGACTGTGAGATTCAATTAAGTATTAATTTTGCCCTCCAGTGGACCTATCAAGGTATTCAAAAGGGAGGATTCAGCTCAGCTAAATGCGTGCTGAGTGCTTCAGCCTTAAATAGGGAGAAAATGTGTTTACCTACAGTATTTGAAGAGGAGTGCATTGATGCACAGAGTCCAATATTTAAGTGCTGTGCAAATTAAGCCCTGGTGACAGTGACATTGTTTTCAGTGATATGAGTATTGACTAAAGAAGTGCATTTGATGACAGCTTAAACTATTTGTATTGATTAACATTTTCATAGATTATCATGTGTCATATCAAATTCACTTTTCAGACATGAATACATTAAAAAAAAAAGACATAGGCAAACATCGACCAATGTGAGGACGGGACAGAGGGAACATCCTAACCAACCTACTTGCTCGCTGGTCACCTGTTCTCTGCATAAGAACCATTTAGGCATGAACTTTGCAATAAATAGCTGCCAGGGAGTGCAACAAGGTCACTTGTTCCTTTCCTTTTATTTAGTTTTTTTTAACTCTGGATTGCGTGCTGTCATGATATTATGTCTATTAGCTTGCAAACGGAATTATGGAGTGTTCTTGGAAATAATGCCTGACCCCCAAATGTCCTCAATGAGCAGAAGATAAAACAGATCTAAAACAGCAAGAAAAGATTTAAATGTATATATATGTGATGTTTTACGGGGATATAATGTTGCAAACACAAGAATAATTGCAAACTGTTTGTGTAAGTATCTTGCCTAATTCTATCTTTTTAAAAAATGGTTTCTGTGGTTTTTATATTCAAAGGAAAAATATGTGTTTGTGTGTGTTTATGGACTTGTGGAACATAGTATCCCAAAGACAGGAATAGTCAGAAGAAATCTGTTTCTCTGTTGAATGTGTGTAATGAAATGGCTATTTGATGCTATGTATTTCCATAGAAATGCTGGAATGCTAGAAACCGTGCATTTGATTTTGTTAATGTTGTACAGCTGAGGATGCCTCTTTAAATCACTATGGAGCGCTCACAGGGCGCTCCTCTTCTGTGGCGTTGGAGCGTACAGGAATTTCTTTTCTTACTACATTAAGGACAGGGTGAGGTGTAAAAACATACACATAAAAAAAAGCACATCCCACAATTAAAGCTGTGTTGGTTATGTTGCTTTCATAGAAGTTTTTCTCCAAAGCATCCTGAATCTCTCACATGCTAGTTGAGCTTTAATAGGGTGGGGAGTAATGGAAAACTCATTGGATCTGTAATAGCTCTTCACTTGACTGCAGCCAGCAATAACAGCAGGAGCAGCCAGAGATAAGAGAGAGAGAGAGAGAGAGAGTGCATGTGTGTGTGTGAGAGAGAGGGAGTGGAAGAGAGAGTATACGCACACCAAAGCTGCCACTTTTTTTTTCCCCTCACTCTTTTTTCCCCCCATCCTAGGATCCAATGATAGCTGGACAAGTCAGTAAGCCCTTGCTGTCACTGCGGAGTGAAATGAATGCAGAGTTGAGAGGTGAGGACAAGGCAGCTACTTCAGACAACGAGCTGAATGAGCCCCTGCTTGCGCCTGTGGAATCAAATGACAGCGAGGACACTCCCAGCAAGCTCTTCGGTAAGTCTGTCTAGGTATTTCATTTCACTGCTACCATGTTGTCCGGAAGAGCAATCTCCCCTCATTCTTTCTTTTTTTTTTTTTTTTTTTTTTTTGTTCACTCAATTTTCTTGTAAGTACGAAGGAGTAGGTTGGAGCGTGCAGGCGTACAGCCCTCTGCTCCCATTGCAACCGATTACCAGAATGACAGCATCGGTCCTGAAAACTTTTGTTAGCAATGAACTTATTTTATGCAAGTTGTAGACATTCTATGTTTCATTTTGATCTATAGTCTCTAATGTGAAAAAATAGAGGGGGGGGTATAATTTTCTTGGAGTACTTCACTAACATTCATTGCATTACTTTCTGATGTGCCTCATATGTTTCCAGCTATTTCTAAGGCTGGATTAAACTGAAAAGTTACCATTTTATATGATAAAGATAAAGCTGGCTGAAAAGAGCTGAAACCTTCCCATAGAAAACACTCTGTACTGAGTAAACAAAGGCTACCAAAGGCACTGCACATGGAGTTAATGTTTTTGGGATTTAAATTAGAAATGCAATATTTCCTCTAAAGACTGTGTGAAGAGAAATTACCTTTTGTATTTTTATTTATTTTTAAATAGTCTAAACTCTGACAGATAAGTGTAACCTTTCACAATCAAAACAAAAGCAGCAAGAGTGGCACTCCAACACATACACCTGTCATTCAAACGGATGACACCCTGTAAGCCAACTCAAGCAACTCTGATCTCTAATCAGGAAAGGGAGCAGAGTTGTTGAGGCGCGTGCTTGATAGATGTTGATAGATGTTGATAGATGTCTGAGCTGGAGCAGCACTGTGTGGTACGGAGTGACATTTTGGGTTTAGAGGGACTGCTGTCCTGCAGGAGTTCCTTTTAATTATTTCTATTTGTGACTTGAGACAAACCTTAATTGAAATGGAGCATTTCCTTATTTTACGTGATTCTATAGGTGGAAGCTGAAGGGAAAAAGATTTCGTTTAAAGGGAATGCAGCTTTAAAGGATGGAGGGTGAGAACCCATTTTCTAAGATTCAAGTTTTGATTTCATAATCTGTAAGGAAATCTGTAGCAGTGTTCAGATTTCAGTATTCCAGCTAGAGTAAGAGCTGCAAGATGTTTTTAAACAAAAGAATACATGCAATATTCTTTTTAAATCTTCTTTACTCCTCACTAAAAGATATACACAAAATGTTTTACTAAACAACTTCACTATTTATATGGGAAAATAATAGTAATTAAAAAATCCTAAAATTTAATTTCTAGATTAAAGTAATCACCATTACTGAATATCACATCCATTTTTAAGCACCCTCTTAGTAATCTTTGTTACCATGGGAGGCATAATTTCCATTAACAGTTTGAATGTTCAAAAAGCATACAATAATTGTTTTAGTCCATTTCATCAGGGAAAGAACTGTAATTTCTAAAATTCAGATGGCTATTAGTTGTCTAGGATAGTGTAAATATCTTCAGATATGTTTCTGTATTTTATTTGCTCAAATATTTAGGGTGCATCTATTAAATATAGCAAGGCATGGACAGAACAAAAAACGGATTTCTAATTAGAAAGAAATTTGTCTGTTTGTTTGTTTCTCGATCAGGCAAGTCCTGTAATAAAAGGCAGGATATGTTTTGAGGCATTGTCATTTGAATGCTCTACACTGATAGTGAAATATACACAGACACTTTCATTAGAATTGTCGTGTGGGATATAGAAATGATGCGCAACAATATATTGTCTCTGTCTGGACTGCAAATATAATTTATGTCCCTAAAAGCACTAATGAAAAAGCTACAAATTAACATATTGTGTTGTTTCCCTTAGTGAGTGCAAGATGTTTGCTAGCCTGATTCTTATACTGCTAAAAAGATGTTCCCAAGTAAACAAAAGTAGGTGAAATAGTTCAGCTGCCACAGTGTGAAGTTATGTACCATTCATTGAGATTCTGTTACAATTACGACAAATGCTACAGATCTTTTAGCAACAGCCCTTGTCAGTTAATTTTAGTAACTTTTGAGAACAGAAAATGAGGGACAATGGGGCTGTTTTGATAAATTTGAGGATCATACTGAGCAAATTTAAAATAAAGATGGTTAGCTCTTATGTCACAGATGCGTGCCTTAAGATAGATTTGCAGTAAACTTTTAAAATAATTAAGCATAGTTTCATTTAAGGCTTTGATCCATAAATATGGAACAGTATTTTATGGTTATTTCTTTTTGATGTTATGAACAGTATGTCAGGAATGCATATTTTGGGCCTTTCTTTGCAGTTTCTGAAAACTAAATTATTGTGGACTAACTGATATGTGATGGCATAAGGACTGACAGTTTTCTTCTCCGACTTTCTTTCATGTGATCAGCTAATAATCTTCCTTTTACAATATAACATTCAATACATGCTGTGTGAAAATTTGTCCCAAATCTGTTAAGCAGGGGAGGGAGGAGCATTTTAAAAAGTAAAGGGGAGGAGACAGGTCCATAGAGAACAAAGTTTTCTATGCTGCTGCTTTCACATTTTTTAAAAAAAAATTGTGAAAATCAGATACAGGTTTAGTGGGAATGAATGACCAGCATTTTAGTATCTTGTTGATGTTAGCGATGTTTCAGGAGTCTTATTTTCATATAGATGAACACAGTTGAATTATTAGATGTGAATAGCTTTCTTCTTTCTCACTGGACACATTCTGTTTACCTTTTGATTGATGGCTTTATTTCTGCTCACCTGTACTTTTTCCTAAAACACACCTCCTTTTTCACAAGTTTCCTTGTCTCTGTATTTTACTGCATACCACAGAAAGAGTGGGTATTTATTTTTTTGTTTTGGTAGCAGATAGCACAATTAATCATAAAAATGGCACCTCTTCAAGAACAGTCCCTGCTGCAGGTGAGGAAAGGGCAGGGGTATAATTAATTATATTTGCTTTTGACTTAGGAAGATAGATATGCAGTAAACTTTTGATTCTTTAATGGGCGCTTTGCTATCAGCAACAAAGCAGGTGAGCGCTGCAGCCCCTTGGCGCTTAGAAATACCAGCACGAGCTGGGATAAGTTTGCAACAATCTGAAATAGCTCCCATCTGGAACTGGTGCACAGGTGTCTGGAAAGATGCACTTTCTCACCGCAGTGCTGCTGTTGCCTGTGAGTGATGACAGGAGCAGCTGCGATTAGAGAGGTTGTGCTTACTTGTTGTTCGTTTGCTTGCTTTCTCTTGGTGGTGGTGGCTGGTTTTAGGGGTTTAATTTGTTTGGCTCTGGTTTTTATTTTGTTTTTTTTTTTTTTTATATATTTTGTTTTGTTAAGGAAAAGGCTGTCCTGTACTCTGGAGGTTTGCACCTGTAATCTCCCACCTGTGCATTTATACCACTGGACTTTTTGGAATCTGCATAGCTGCATGCCAAAGATGTTTGATACTGAAATAATATGAAACTAGAATGGAGTAAAACACCTGGTGAAAAATGCTTTCTGAAGTGCAAAATGTTTGCAAAGGACTCTATCCTGAAACACAGTAGTTCAGAAGTACAGTTTATAAGTGTGGAGTTAGCACAGCTACAGTGTTTCAGTTACAGAAATCACAGATTTGCTGAGCAGTACCAGGCAAAGTCGCTTTGCAGAGATCTTGTGGTGTATTATTTACTCTTTAAAATATTTATGAAGCCATATCTCCTATTTTAATCATCTTATGTAATTAAGAAACAGAGAAACTGATCTGGCTGTTGATGTTCCTGGGGGTGTAATTTTCAGATCAACTTGTCTTATTCTGCAATATGCTTCAAAATAGTAGCTCAGACCAAATGCCATGGGTCTTTCCAGAGAAAGCTTGTGTTAATGCTGAGTAGTAGCTTCACTTGAATGAACACATTTGGATTTGCTCCTGGAGAAATTAATTAATTCCAGTTGCTTTTTTATACAACATCTTTAAACAAGTTTAGAACAAGTTATGAAGTATTGGTCTGAAAAACTCCAAGTAAGTAAAAAAACCCACCCTCTTTGTGTTTAGCTGTGTACTATTATAACTGTTAAGATTCAAAAGTTGGCATTGAGACAAGAGATACTTTGTGCATTAAATTCTCTGTACAGTAAAAATCTCAGGAAAGAAGCGGCTAGTCTAAGCACCAAATGCCCCTGTGGACTGAGGCTGACAGTCCTGGAGTTAGATCCAGTCCTTAATTCATCCTTAATTGAAGGTAATTTGTGACATAATTAGATGATGGTAAAAAGAAAGTTGGGAATGCACTTGCATGTTAAAGTAATTTTAATCTGTTATTAAAAGTTGCTTTTTTGAGATCGAGCTTGTAGTTTTATGCATCTAACTTATTGAAATAAAAAAAGCTGTAAGGAAGTGTGCAAGACCAAGCCTATAATTGTGTAGCATAAGTGTTTCCTATTTAGTAATTGCAGGACAGCAAAAAATTTACTCCTAATATTTTTCTTTTTTGTTGCTGGCAAGGATTTGTTCCAGTGAAATTAAATCTTACATTTCCTGCGCTGCAGCCAAAGACTTTGGTTTCATTGAGTTCACTACTCATCTTTTGCTTTTTTAATAATGTGATGTATGCTTGAAATACTGAGCGGAGATAAGCGAGTTAAATAAACCTGTGCATATTTCCAGAAACCAGGATTTATTTTCAAACCACTACATTGGCTTTGGGATTTTGTTTTCCTTTGCCATTTTGTTATCCATGTTTCAGAACTGTGTGCATCTTTTTACGATACACATACATGCTGTAGTGGAACACGGCAGAAGTTGTTGCTAACAGACACTGTTTTGCTAGTAGATCCCTTGTATTTCTCTTTAAGTAAACGTACATTATCCATTTTTTTTTTAATCGGAGTTGCCTTGATAAGAGTTTGTGGCACTGGAGTAATTTCGGTTACAAAGGATAAAGGACTAAATTGTCTTTTACCTCTGAGACAGTGGTCTCTGCAGGTCAGAGCAGAGGTCATTGCCAGGTTGCTGCGAGGAAGCTCACATTATCATCATTAACAGCGTGTCTAGCCTGTGGGGGGAAAAAGGCCTTCAGACTAAGAGCTTTCCTTTCATCAGTGTATTTAAGGATGATTCTCAGTGTTTTGGTTATATCTCCAAATTTTAAAGGCCTAAAAGATCTCTATTTGTCAGGAGCACTTTGATAAGATTTGATAATTTCAGTGAAAGGAAGCAATGTGTGTTTGTCGCTTTTGCTGCATTTTAAAGCCCTAGAGAGTGTTTTTGTTATGATAGGGAAGTTTATGGCCCAAGTGGACTCAGTATTAAAATCACAGCCTTCTTTAGATGCAGCAAACATTTGAGATATTTTTAACCTGCATGTAAAGACTTCCTGTCATTTCACATAATTTTATTCAGTAATTTCCACGTTGTGGGTGCTTTGTTCTGAGACACTGTCGGTTATCTGTGCCATCCGTAAGGGCCACGGGACAGATGCTGCTATTGCTTGAATGTATGATACTTTTATTGAAGCAAGTTATCTGTGGATTAGGGGCACTATTTCATTACAAAGACTGTGTCAATAAGGAACATTAATGGGTGGCGTGTTTACAGAACTGGATCATATGGGCTAGTAAATCTTTTTTCTAAAATGCAGTGGTATCTTGCTCAATTAATGAATAAGTTTTCAAAGAACCAGAAGATCTGTCTATGTGATTGACTGTTATTTCTGAAGGATATATTTGGCAGTAGCATTTTAAAATAGGTGTTTGCAAACAGTTAGGGACTTGAATAACTATGAACAATGCTACTGTCTGATTCCTTGGAGAGATCTTACTGAAGTCAGTGGGGGATGCACTTGTGAATGGGGAATAAATGCCCATTAAAGCCTTAAATGATGTTATGACTATTTAAACACAAAGCATGATGCAATGGTAAGATAGAAAATCCATCCTTAGCTCAGTGTTCCTGCTGTGCCAAGGTGTTGCAGGTAGCTCAGCCAGTGGTGGTACTGATACTAGCATTCCAGCTCTGAGGAGACTGCAGTCTTAATCCTTTAACCATTGATGAAAGCAATATTGGGCTGATGACGGGCAAATATTGCAGTCCCACTTATAAATTCCCTTGCTTATATGGAAATAAACAATTCTCTTATTGCTGTGCCTGAATTGTGACAGAGAGCCTATGCAAAAAAAAGCAAATAAACAATAGAAGCTGGTTTAAGTATGGAGAGAGATAATTGTGGGCATTTTTAAGGCAATTGTTTGTTCTCATGAATTTCTCATTACTACTTTGCTAATTTTTTTTGAGCTAAGTGAATGTTTTGCTTCTTAAATGAGGCCTGAACTCTGATTTTTCTGCATTTATATACAGAATAACTAATGTTAGAGCAAGAAGGAAATAACAAATGAAATCCTAGTATGTCGTTGGTATGACTGAATGACAAATAGTTCATCTTTAATTAGTTAATCTTCCTTCTCTCTGTCTTTGAAGTTGTAAAAATAACAACTCACAAACTTGTTTAAGAGCAACATAAATGGCTGACTGTTTCAAAGGAGACGCTGGCTAGTAGACTGTAAACAGGTAATTTATGAAAGAACTGTTACTTTCTTTGATTGAGATCCTTGCCGGTTTGTGTTTTGAGATTAATAATAGATCAGACACTTGCACATTAAAAAGGAAGCAAACACAGAAAAGTGAAGGAAGGAGAACTGGATGATTCTGTTGGACTTCATATGATTAAGCAAGTTGTCCATGGAAATGTGTGAGTGAGGCACACAGAGGCAAAGTTAGATTTGCCCAAATGTGCACATGGCGCCACTTAGCACTTCTCTTGATTTCCTTATGCTAAACAAAGAGCTAGCAAGTGCTTACACCAAGCTGGCACCCTGTCAGGGGGCAATCTGTATAAAGTTTCCTGCTGTCAGGTTAATAAATTTTTTAAAAATATCCAAAGGCAGAGGTAGCTGTAGGAAGCTCATAGTAACAGTTGCCATTCTCCTGTGAATCATTTTTCTCTTTAATATCCTATGTAGTGCTTGGTTTTCCTTGTTGTGTTTTCTTCCTAGGTTTTGTTCTTTCTGATATTTGCGGGTTCTTCTTTGTTTTAGTTCTTTTTCTTTTTAAGCTGTTTATTCTGTTGCATCTATCACCTGTCATCCCTTTTTGGGGGGAGACATGGCCAGAGTATGAGGAGATCAGCTTTATGGCTTTTTAATACTTTGTTTTAATTGTGTATTTGCTATATTAATGTTTCTTCCATTAATCATTTTTTTTCTGATTTTTTACATGACTACCAGTGGTACTACCATTAATACCACCAAAATAACATTATTTTGCTAGTTACAAAATTGTTTCTGGTAAGCTTAGTGGTAGAAGTTACACTAAAATGACAACTAAATGAGAAAATTAATGCTCAACACGGGCAAAAGCAGAATAAAATTAAATGTGTTGTCATTTGTGGAAAATTATTTTGTAGTGGAAATGGTTTGATATTTGTTAGCGTAAAGTCTCATTTTTTTTTCCACTGTATAAAACCAAAAATCAATATCAGTATGAAACATAGGAAGATTTGTATTGTGACATGTCCTGCTTTATGTTGTGATACTGCTTTGATGCTCTCGGAAGCAGGACTAAGCCCTTTTACTTTGAAAGCAGAGGTCATCTAGAGAAGAATAGTACCTCATCCTGTCTGGCTAAATGAAACCTGCTGTTTTCAGAGAGACTGAAATTGGGCTAGTTCTCTAGATATTCCAGGGATATCTACATCTAACAAATCAATGCACAACCCACGCCCCTGCCACTCTAAAACGTGTTTGTTTAACACTAAACTACCAATTGTCTATTCCTAAAAGTAGTTTGGATTTCTGTTTTTAGTTTGGAATATGCAAGAAGGGTTGTTGGGAGACTGGGAGGGGTTTCTTATCAGATGTCCTCTTTTCAGGAAGATAAACCATCATTTTAATTCCTGGACAGTTTGAAGCTGTCTTAAGGAAAATATTGTGTTTCAGAAAAAAAGAGAAGTCATGCTACTTGATTACAAAAGTTTTATATAAAAATATGTATTTATACAAAATATTCATATATATTATATGTTATTCTTTATATATTTTTATATGTAATGTTTATATATAATTATATATAAAAGTTATCAGCAAGCGTGACTGTAATAAGATACAAATTATCTTAGAGCAATAAAAAAAAGTCCTATAATGATTTTATGTTACTCTGAAGATTTGAATGTTACACAAGACAAAGATTTTCCTATATTAAGAATAGTATTCACTAAATCAAACTGTCATTAGATTACTTCTTTGAAAACTAGCAAGGAGTTAACAGAAGCACATTAATACTAGCTTTTTAAAACATCTTGGTGCTTTGCGGTTCAGATGGTGGTTTTATGGTTTGATGACCGTTAGAGATTCTATTAAGCCATTTCCATTTTCTAGCTCAATCTCCTATCTGACATAGTCTCACTTTTCAAACTCTTGTTTTTAAGTTGTTGTATAAAGGATTATTAGCAGTCGCTTTCCTTCCAGCAGAAGATAAAGGAAGTCCTCTCCCAGACTGCACTGGACACACAGCCTAGCCTTTTAACTCTCATCATAAATGCCAGTGCACGTAAACTAAAGGGTTAGTAAAAACAGAAGTATCGCCTTTCCTTTCTGCACCTCTCCTTCCTTACAGCCAGGTTTGGAGCCATCCCCCTCTTTTCTTCTGTTCCTTGGTGTGTGCACACAGCTGGAAAGCGTACACAGCTGCCTGTGCATGGTCAGTTGTTGCTCAAGCCTACTTGAGAGCATTTTGTCTCTATGTTGTCAAGGTCTGCTTCAGGTTTCCGTGCTTTGTTTAAAGCTTAGCACTTGGGGGGGGGTGAATGACGCCGGGAGAGTGTTGTGCCTGGAAGAGGATGATCTAAAACTTGTATTTAATCAAGAAGCCAGGATTGCTCTTAAGTAAATATACCTTAAAGGCTTCCTTTAATATATTGTATTATTAAGTATTTGTAATTATTTATTGAGATAGTGCAATATTAACTGAAAAGGAAGAAAGATCATTTGAATTCAGTCTAATCTCTTGAGTAAATACAATATTGGGGCAGTTTTTGTTTGGTTTTTTTTTTTTTTTGCATACAATTAGTATTTATTCACATGGTGTAGAGATGAAATGTTTACTTAGTGATTTTGAATAAGCATGAGGCCAGATTCTGACAGGTCTCAGATGACCATCCATCACGTACACAGGAAGGCCATAGATTTCAAGAGGGTATTCATCCTATTTATACTTGCATGCCTGTCCATAGCCTCCACCTCTCTAACACGCTCACTAGTCTACAGCTTCCTATGATCTGGAGCTACAATCAGCTAAGCAAACACGCTGACAGGGAGGAACAACCACTCTATAATCATGTTGCCTTCATATTTAACAAAAAATGAATTACTGAACCAGTCCCAGAGTTACTGTGCATTTCTGTTACTCCATGCAGGTATGTGTACGTATTACAAAGGCTCTATGACTCCATCTCCACTGTTTTGCCATGGGGAAGCAGCCAGTAGCTATGGCAGGAGCAGCATCCGAGCTGCTGACCTGCTGCTGGGCAGAGACAGTGTGTTGGAACCTATATAAATCTTCCATAAAGGTGCAGAAGCTTTTAGGGAAAATTTATGGGATAGGTAGCGTGGATTATCATAACTAGGCATTAAGCAATAATTAGGGACCATAAATGGTAGTTATTACTGAAACAAAAGCACAACCAGAAAAATCAGCTGTGATTAAAGATGGGCGAGGTGGAAATTGGACAGATATATATGAGCTCAAAGGTGATTGTAAATGTACAGGCTTGATATTTCTCCTCCTTTCTTATGCTTCCTTGCCTCAAATCATAAATATCTGGGACTGCAAGTCACAAATCTCTGTGAAGGAAAAATGAAATTTACAACCGTAAGGAAGCAGAAAATGAAAATATTTTTAAAATATTTTTTCTACTAATTGAATAGATTTTACTCCTATAAGCACTATAAATTTAATGATAATATCCACCAAGAAAAGCATCTGTGTAAGTCATTTGAGGACCTGTGTTTTTTTGCCCAGTATGAGGAGTGTGAAGGAAACTCTTATGTGGCTCTGTTGCTGGGATTTGATGCATTGCATTCAGAGTCTCCTTATTTTAACTGCACGGATACAGCACAGTGAACCTTCTCATAACAGTGGCTGACAAAAAAAAAATATCTTTCAATCAGCTGGTCCTGTTCACTCTCCCCAGCCCCCGCATCTCTTTGCTTTTATGAGGCAATGAATAAAAGAGGGACCAGATGATGCAAAGGTTTACTCAGATGAGATGTCCTAGTCAATGAGCAACTTTGGATTTGCGGGACTCCAGCTTATGACCCTGGACCTCAAAGGGATTGAGTTTGGAGACTGAGCATTTCTCACACCGCTGTTATCTCATTTGTGTAAAATGATGGCTGTTGAATTTTGAATAGCACTTTACATATTTCAAGCTTGCATGTGGTGGCAGACCCCCGCCTGGTCTAAAGGCTGGTGTGTTTTGATGTGTTGCAACACAGGGTGCATCTTCCTAGAAGCAGCACTGGAACTGTCTGGTGGTGTGCTGGAAGGGAGATGGAGAGGTGCAGGGAGGGTTTTTCCTTATACTCTATCTGAAAACTCGGGCAAAACAGTCATGCTTATCAGAAGGAGCAGAATCAGACCCTTTCTTGCAATCATTAAAAAAAAAAAAATCTGATGTCTAAGCTCTGGTCATGTTTTTGGATATTTATTTTTAATAACCCATTCTTATGGCTTTGTATTCTCTCTTCCATGGGTTCCTATAAGTCCTGTATTTCAAACCAGGTTAAAACTGTTTAAAAAATAAAAGCGTTCCTTAAAAGACAGATTACTGCTGACTGTTTTATTTTGTTTATATCTGATATTTCTTATGGTATTCAGATGGTTGTAATAGACTAACACAGGAGCTGCATGTCTTGTCATCTGTACTGTATCAATACGTTTTTATAATGATACAATAACCTGAACCCTGTAACAGTTTATGATCCATTTGAGAATTCTTATGGATTCTCAGAGTGACGGAGACCTGAAAAAAGAACTTGACTGCTTTTGCAAAACCGGTGCTGTGACAGGAAAAACTAGTGCGCCTGTGATTTAGTTGCTAAGGAATCATATTGATCTGATTCGTCATTAAACTTTTAAGTTTGGGGGAAAAAAAAAGGCAAGCTGGTTGAAGGTAGAAAAAACACTGATGTGATTGTGAGGGTCCACAATACAGGTAAACTGTGCCATACCGCTACTGATATTGATTTTTTATGATTAATAAATATGATTTTATGCATTACCCATGTACTGTATCTATAATAGTGCTTTTTTTAGAGTAGAAGAAAATTGCTTCTTGCTCTTTATTTTTCATTGACTATTTTTAGTCAATGATAAATAAAGAACTTTAACAGCAGTCTGAATACAGGAAAGACAAGACTTTAAAACAGAAACGTAGCAGTAATGAATAACCACACCGTGAACTACACACACGCAGCCATCTTAACATTTGTAATGGTGCTAATTTCCTACTGCTTTTTAAAATATGCTTCCACATGAGCTCTCAAAAACCATAAAAGCTTGGCATGTAAAGTAAATTGTTTGTCACTTGCTGACGACCTGCCATATTTATTGTCAGGAGAAATGGACATTAGTTGGAAAAGCAGTTGTTAAAGGCCAAACAATTTTTAAAGATGGCAAAGATGTGCAAGGGCTTTCCTTTTTCTAACAATGAGCCACCCCTTCAGACATCAAAAGACAAGATAATAAGACACTTCAAGCACAATTCAAGATTATATTCAACATCTAAAGGCTCATCTCTTGTCAGTTTGCATTTACTCTCCCAGGAATGTGATGCTTCTATCATCATTCTGTCAAGAGGAGTCTGGCAGAAGCGATGAGGGCCCCTCATTTCACACACTTAGTGTTTTTTATCAAATAGCCCACGCTCATTCTGATTCAGCCAAAATGGAGGGATAATTTGAAGAAGGTCATACACAAGTACAAAAATCTTGTGCTGATTTGTGTGATTAGAAGGCATTAAAATCGCACATTTATGTTAGTTCAGAGATGTTTTGTCAGTTTATTTAGTAATACACTGCTGAAGCATTAAAAATGTTTTTTAAAGACAAAAATAAGTTTGCTTAAAACAACACAGACTCTATTATTTAGCAAATATTTTGAACAGTGAACGTAATTGATGGCTTTCTTTTAATATAACCTTAAAATTAATTCACCTCCCTTTTCCCCTTTAAGAACGGAATGTTCAAGAGCTCCAGGGATGAAATCTTGGTCCACTCAGGCTTCTTAGGATTTTGCTCCCTGGTGATTTCATCTTCAGATGGTAAAGATTTTGGAGGCTGAATCTGGCATAATATCAATAGAAAGGCAATCATTTTAACAGCTTCTGCAGATGTACCTATGTACAGACTAAAATAGTACAATACCAGTAGGGTTACCTGTGGATGATATTGAAATTATATCACACAAAATCTGTCATTCAGAACATGGGTATTTTGCACCCTATTTGTATCCGGTTCAGTTTTCTATGGGCAGCTGCTATCGTCCCTGTTCTTCTGGAAACCAGAGTTGTTACAAACTATGCTGCCTGAGGACATATTTGCAGTCTCTTCCTTCTCCTTTTCATTCTGCAAACTTGTAATATGGCATTATATATGCTATTCATGATAACTTTTTTAGTGAATTGAGAGGCAGCTGTTCTGTGTTTTGGAGAGTCATAAAGGAAGGAAGGGGAAATGTTCGCAGAAGCAGTTCTTCTTGTTGTTGTTTTCATAGGGCTTAGGTTAATCGTGAAAGTACTAATTCCCAGAAGCAGCATTTGTAAATCAGTTTTATGAATCCTAGCAAAATAATCTGATGTGATAGTGTTCTCAAGTAAACCATAATAACACCTGAAGAGCAACGGTTACCAAACCTGTATCAGTAACAACCTTTTAAGCATGGACCTCCAATATATGTATATATATTTATAAATTATACTATATATACTGTATATTTATACGTATATATATATACTGTATATATATTTATAAGTTATACTACCGTAGTAACATATACATCATTAAGTAATATTAAATAGAATATAAATATAAATAGATATTTAAAAAGGATAAGCTCAAGATGAAATAAACATGATTTTAAAAAATCTTTACATTTTATTGGGGTACAAAAAGAATTCTTTCTGCCCCTGAATGCATTGTGTATCGCACTCGTTGGAGTTTGGAGCACTGCTGTAGAGGGCCAAGAACTGATATGAAAATAAGTAAACTGCCTGTCTGTCTAGGCATGCTGTGCTCAAAATCCTCACTGAAATGGGTGGTCCAAAAGCTGTATTTATTTTCATATCTGCTGTCTTACTGAATTCACCGCGGGTCCACCAAATGTGTGAGGACAGGATATAGCTCTTTGCAATTTCAACTGCCTAAGTGGAGCCCTGAGAAAGATATTGAGTCTGTTTAAAACATGCAGTCATTTTGCTTGTACGGACGCCTAAGTTTTCAGGAAAGAAAATAAGACTGGAGCTTTAGCAAGCTTTTTTTGGCATCTGTATTGGATGTCATGAATGAAACTTTTCTGAGGATTTGTTTTGTGGTATGTATTATTTTCATGTCATCTGGATCTTGCCACCTCTTGTCTTGGCATTACTCAGCTCTTTTTGCTAACTAGGCGTCTGAGGAGCTGACAGGGAGAGGCACAAGAGGGTGGGATAGAGTAAAACTGTTTTCATCATTTCTGAGATCTTTGATTTAAGCAACAAAAACAAAAAGACTGGATTGCGCTATCAGGATATCTTGTGCCTGAAACAGGGTTCAATATCCAAACCGTATATGAACCATACAATACGGGGTAAGCAGGCATCTTCAGCTCCCATTGAAATCAATGCGATGTGAGGCTGTTTAACCCCTCTTAAAAAGGAGACACTGTCGAGGGACTTTGCTGGAGCTGCTCTGCATTTTGAATCAGGAATTTATCAGCTCTGATAGAAAGGAACTATGAAAGAACATGTGCTTGGCATCATGGAAAAAAAAAAAATAAACCAAAAACTTCTGCTCTATGGCTTGCCTTTGCACAACACCGAAGAGAAGGTAACCTGCAATCATGGTGCGTTCCAAAGGTTTTCACCAGACAAGAAACTGCAAGGGAATTGGGGAGCTGTGAACAAATTGTCAAAAAGACAGATGGAATTGCTGACTGACCTACTGGTAAGATACGCTAACAACTTCCACCTCAGTGGTATGGTATTTATGCTGCAGTGCAGAGTGACTTCTCAAAGGAATTTGCTCTCCCACACATGTAAATGCCTTTGTGTATATAATATATCAATGTAGTGTGCAGTATTTCTAGGGAACTTATAAGGAGAAGTGAGTGTGCATTTAAACTGGTGCAGATATTTAAACTGCCAGGCTGTTACGTCCAGAATAAACAGCATTTTTTGCTCTCGCTGAAAAGTCTTTCCTGCCTTATTCATAAGGCCTATCTATATTCAGAAATTTGTCTCCTTTCTGCTGAATTATTCTGGAGGAGGACTTATGGCTGCTTCCACATCAGCATGATGCTCTGCGCATGCACTTCTGCTCTGCTCCACACTGTCCACTGGAATACAAGTATCCTCTGAGACTGGGTGGGGAGACAGGGAGGTGTTTCCTTTGCAGGATGCTCATTGTCAAAACATTAAGGAGTGACAAAGATTGAAGGGCAAATATTACCAAAAGGCCACATGAATATAGTTGTTCAAGATCCATAGTATTACTGGAGAGTGCAAGTGGTCTCTAAAATGCTTGCATTCTGAACACAATTTTATCTCTAGTAGGACAGGATTTATTTGCTAAGCTTCTTGCTGCTCTGTGGGCCAGCTCAGGCCTGTTTCATTATCATCTCTTCCAGGAGGACCATATGGGTTCATATAGACTCTAGTTGCTACATGTGTATCACTGCCTTGGTGAAGTTTCTCCCTCATATTTATATTCATTAAAGATTGGAACTTGAAATGTAATAGTGCATGAGACAGGTAGAGAAGAGTGACTGCGAAGTTACAGGACCCTCAGTAAAAATTCAGCTGTGCTTGAATCTGTCCTAGCTTGCTTGTATATCTTCTGCATTCAGTCCCATCTTTTGTGCTCTAAAAGGCTTCTTCCCCTGTGCCTGAGGATGTTGATCTGGCAGCCCTCTTCTCAAGCATAAATGAGCTTGAGAAAACAAACGCTGGTAATAATTATTGTTAAAAGTCTGTAAATTGTTTCCCTTCTGATTTCAGGCCCCAGAGTTATAGGGATATATGCAGGGAAGCTGATGCAGATGCTCAGCGCCAATGGACAAAGCGAGCATCCCCACACTGAGCAACCCGTCTCTGATAAAAAGTATTTAAACTGTAGCTGTTGTGCAGCCCATTGGAAGCATTCACAGTAGGACCTAGGAAATGAAAATTAATTATCATAAATGAAGACAGAGGAGCCACTATATTTAAGGTATTATGGATGTGTTTTATCTTTCTACCTATTCTCTAACAAGTAACAGGGATAGGTAGTAGCTTTTGCTAGAGTAATTATATTGATTTGCTCTGTGTTTTGCACCCAGCTGGTTTCTAAACCACTCTCTAAACTCTTCTGACAAATTCACCTGGTGCTTTAGAGAGAGCACCATGTGATAGACAGAAAATTCACACATAAAGTTATGAGGAGCACTGTAGTCGGCATTCACCAGTATAACATTTCTAAGGCATAAGTATTAAAAAAAAGAACGGTTTTATTAATTTACAAATCAAACTGGAAAAGCTGGACTGGCAAATTTGACATTATTTGTGTATTTTCAATGTACACGAAGGCGTCTTTCCCCCAAAGGCTGTGCTAATATACAAAGAGGCTAGAAGGAGCCTGCACTTATGTAAAGTAAGTTCCTGTTTAAGCTTTTGCACAATGACACTTTGAGTAATTCTGTATGCTTCTGGGTTAGTATTTACGAGTTGATGTGCATTGTTTTCATGGGTAAGTGGAGGTGAATAAGCATGCATAAATGTGTTTCTGAAGATACAATTCAACCCTTTTGTGTTACCATTCAACTGTTTTTAAAATGTGTCTTTGACTGTGGCATCTCCTCTTAGAAAATACCTGCCCAACAAACAGCTCATTAAATCGTTGATAGGATTCTGCTAAACAAACACTGGATAATACAAGATATCAGTCCCTGACAAGCACATGTACACACACAAAAAGTTGCACTTACCGAGTTCTAAGAATGATTTTGTGTGCTTTATTTTGAAGAGGAGCTATTGTTCAAGCCTCATAGAATTATTGAAATTAGTGAACTAGCTACTAAATAAATAATGAAACCCCTGGCTATGAAATAATTATTTTTGCATTTTTTAAGTTACTATCATATTTTTTAAGCATATCTCACTCTCCCACCTAAAAAGATTTTTACCAACTCTTTCCTAAGAGGCAGGAACACACAGTAGCAAACTGTTGCTTTTTTGCAGTTTGCAAACCAGAGCTAGTTCTGCAAATCCCTCTGTCATAGCATCCTTTGGTTGTCAAACTTCATAGAAGAGTGAGGCTCTAACACCAGAATTTAAGGCATGAACCCCACAAAAACACGGGAGTAGAACTGTTTGGTTTTGGTGAGGAAGACTAACAGCTCTGAAAGCAGCAGAAACCATGTGCTGATATTTGTCAGGTATAATAGCAATTCCTGAAAGTTGTTCTCTCACTTGTACTTTGCAAATTGAGAATAATTTCAGTGAATGTTAGAATTACTTGGCAATATTACATTTCTGCCATACTTTTTTTAGGAAGACATTCCAATTTATAAGATGGGAAAAATGCTTTTTTTGACATGGATGGTCCATGTTGAGTGTGTTTCATGTGGTAGAGTCTGCAGGTTTCAAGTGTGTAATCCAACAGAGAAGTGACTTCAGAAAGCACCTTCCTCTCTTAAACGATGCAGAATATCTTAAAATAAAGTCAGTTAAAATTCAGTAAAAACAAGTGACACCAGGTACAGCTTTAAAAAGTCAATGTATAGGAAGTGAAGGCTTAAGAGGTAGCAGCTAGAATTGTTCAGACCAAACAAAAACCTCTTTAATATTATAGTTGCAGCTACTTTTTTTTGCTATATTTTTGTTTGGTTTTTTCCATAAGTGTCTTTTTTGTTTCAACATGAATTAGAGGGAGACTCTTAAATGCCTAGACACTGGCTGCCTCTCACCTGCAGTGAAGCTCAGGTGCTGGTATAAAATAATGGGATTATGGAATTTGTGGCACTTTGAACGTAGCTATTTCTCAAGTCAACTGTAGGGAGGAGGTAGGGGGGTTTAGTACTGTTCTGTTTTATTCCTTTAGTTGCAAAGGACTAGGTATGAAGCAGAAGCAGTAAAGACTGGTTATTTGTCAGTCTTCCACAAAGACAATTTGCTTTAACTACTTTGCATATCATAAAATACATAGAATATGAGGTCCGGCACTAAAAAACACAATCCTGAGACTGTGCCTATAACCCTTTTTATTTAACAAATCAAGAAAATCAGCTATGATCATCTTCAAAATAGTTCCCTTCTGAGTTGACACGTGTCTGCATACTCTGCTGCCAATATTCAAAACAATCCTGCAGATCGTTTTCTGAAAGGCTGTTGAAGATCTCCATCAGTTTTGCTTTCACATCTTCTGCTGACAAAAAATGGGTTCCTTTGAACACTGACTTGATATTTAGGAAGAGGTAGAAATCACAAGGAGTTAGATCTGGTGAATAGGGTAGGTGCTCAAGCATGGTGATGTTATTAGCTAAAAACTCCTTCACAGACAAAGTATTGTGGTCTGGCGTGTTGTCTTGATGAACTCGCTGTTCACTTTTGCACACCGACATTTTCCGACCCAGGGTAAAAAGATGCCTATATTTGAACACACATGCACTCACACTGAGTGAAGCAATTGAGCTGAGCCTTGTCTCACTGTGGCAGGTTAGAATATGTTGTATAACCACCTCTTTTTCTCTCCCCTCCCATTCGTGGTTCCTGAGCTAGAGGGTTAGTCTTGTGACTTTTTGTGTCAGACCTCGTATATGGGGAGATCTGTTGCAACACTGGGAACGTGCTCAGTGGCCTTTCTTATTCACATGCTGTCATAATGTTACTGAAATGACTCTCCAATCTTTCCAGTTCTATCTGCCTTTTCTTAGAGAGAGTTGTCCTGTAAGTACAGATAAGAGCCAAATATGCTTGCTTAATGAGAGGTGACAAATGACGGTGGATTCAGATAGAATGTGTATAAATGCATCTTCCTGCTTGAAAATATAACTTGTAAATTTAGTGCTTCTAAAATAATCAGTAGTCATTTAGGAATGATTTTTTGCAGGTCATTTAGCTGGACTGCTACTGTCCAAAGAGGTGACTTTGGTGACGTTTATTAGCTGCTGCCAACATTGCATATTTTAGTCGTAGGAAGCATGATGCTTTACTTGGACTATGCTTGTTTACTATGCTTTATTTCTCTAGAATGTAATATTAGTTGAAATCATATTCATGCATTTTACACAAAGCAGAGACTAAAAAACTTCTTCAAAATATCTCAACTTAACCGTCATAGCAATACCATGATGCAATGCTTAAAAATTTTAAATAGGATCTTAAGCGATAAAGTCAAACTCAATGATGTGAAATGCTAAACCCCTCAACTCTCAATTTCCTTAGTTGCAGTTCATGGGAAATCCTACTTCCAGGGTGGGTGATAGAGACAAAGGGCCTCTAAGTTGATAGAGAGGAGTTTTGTTGTAAAGATATGGTGAATTGTTAAACGAAGTTAAGAGAGGCTTACCTGGGATGATGGCAGTAATTAATTACTCTAGAATTGTTGTGATCATGCTGCCAGGCCCTAATCTGGGCACCAAGCAGCACCTTCAGATGCGGGGATGAGAGAACAAGAGGTAGGTGAATGGAAACTGCACAAGGATTTGGCACATCTGGAGACTACGTGTCTAGCAAAGCTTAACAGCTGCACGGCTGAAGTATTTACAACCTTAAAGCCATCCTATTCTTTGGGATGTGATCCTTCTCTCTCTGGGGAGGACCAGGACTGGAGAGGATGCTAATGAAAACCTGTGGTGTGATATTCCTCTCCTCTGTTCGCTCATCTTGCCTATTTATGGTACAATTAGCTCCTATTGCCAGAAGGAATATTTATTCATATTAATTTAATAACAATTGTGTGTTTCTGACCTACATCCGTTTGACACAAGTGCTAATTTCTACCTAACCTCATTAAGGACATTTACAACTCAGTGCATGTAAAATGCTATCTCGGCAGGATGGGAATGCGTTATGCCTACTTAACACAGATCTACCCATGGTGCAGTGCAGAAAAGACTTCTCTACTTTGGGATTATGTTTTTATCTCAAATCCAGCACAGCAATATAAAACCCATAAACCCATTTATTTTTTATAATCATGTATTGCTGTAAGTCAGTCTTAGCTGGCATTCCCTGCTCTTTATTGAACTGTTTTGTGAGATTTTGTAAAATAGCTAATAAACCTTTGCTCTTGCTACTGTTAAGTTTAATACAGCACATTATATTGATAGCTGAAATAAAAACTATGGTTTAGATAATTAAAAATTGTTCAAAATGTCTTAAAAATAAACACTGATATTTGTTCACAAATAGACTTTTATATTACATCCTACTCAACAGAGGACATTTTCTCTGATTTCTCTTCAGTGTCTCCTTTTACAACACATAGTCTGAGTTTGGATTTAACTCATACGCCTCAGGCAGTGCCAACTGCACTTTCTCTTAACTAAGAGGTAAAAAGTGTATGTTTGCAACAGTATGTTGGTCTCTAGAAGCTGCATTAGAGTCTAGTGTGGTGGAGGCTGCTTGGGGAAGTATTGAGTGCAGTTGATGTAGTTATCTTGATCTTTGTCTTTGGAAAAAGAGATGGCAATACATATTGGACTTTGCAGGTACTTTGAGTCTTTCTTTTTGTTAGCCCAGACAATGGTGTGACTTTGTTAGTGGTAGTCAATCTAGTGCAGATGTCTATGAAAGATTCTCTTCACGAAGTTGTTGGGTGTCTGTTGGATAAGAGGAGACTCTACTGTGGATGAGTGGTCTCATTTTTCAAACTGCGTTGATGAGGGGAAGTATTTGTAAAGCACTAATGGCATATGATGGCGGAAGGCGGGTTAGAGTACAGCAGTGGGGTACAGTGATTAATAGAGTATTGAGATGAGTTTTAGACTTCCTGCCTAATAAGAATTATTTGGGTGGACTAGTGGTGTTTCTGAGGACTGTCCTTAGTGTCTTTCCTTCTGTCAGGGAGAAATGAGGCTGTCTGTTCCCTTAAAGAAAGGGAGCCAGCAGTGGAGGGTGACCCCCACTGATGGGGAAGGGGTTCAATGGAGTCTGAAAGCAGGTCGAAAGCCTACCCAGGTTGCTCAGATAGGAATAAGTGGAAATGGGGATGAAAAGACAAGCCTGCAACATATGTACAAGAGTTTGACTTAGGAACCAAGCTGCCAACCTACAGTGTAGATCCAAGGCTCATCCAGGAGGCAGGACCAGAGACAGGGCTGGAAGCTGGTGAAAATGAAACTTATGCAAGGGCTGAACACTCAGGAGTCCCCAACCCATGGGCAAGGCATGTAGGGGGAGGCCCTGGGTCATCAGACTGGGGACATCAAGTCCTCTCTGTATGTTCATGGCCCTGGCACCACTCTTTTCTCAGTGGCAGCTAGAGCTGAATTTTGAAGTGTCTTTGTAACTCCGATATAAACAATATGAGCCCTGTAATGAAGCATAGCTGGAACAGGCAGGTAAGACAACAGTGGGGCAGATTTTGTTGCTCTAGTCAGACCAGTGGTGCTCAGCAGTGCTGTACGTGAAAGTTGTTCCAGCCAGGTACATGATGTTGTTTTCAGAATCTTGTGTGGCCCTGATTTAAAGGAAGATGCTCTGTGAACTTGTCCATACTGGCTGATTCTATGAAGTTTGATGTGTGGAAGGGCTTTTCTTCCCTATTCAAGCAGTGGGGAAAGCTGCCTTCTCAGATCCTCCTTCCTCAGCCTTATGAGCCTGTGAAGACTGATCGCACAGTCTGTGTTAGGACCTTATGTAACAAACAGGTCTTAAAGGTATAAGTGAAGACTTCCAAGCTTCTGCAATTAACAGGTTTTTACCCTGGCAAAACTTTCTAATGCTTATTTTCAATTAAATAAGAATGAACTCTGTATAAGGAAAACACTTTCGCTCCCAAATTTAATTATAATCTTCATATTCTTTTTGGTTCTTCTGGTCTTCAGAGTTTTTGTGGAAGGCCCTTCAAGCTTATCTCAGAAGAAAGTTTTCAACATACAGCAGGACCAACTCTCCAAGGGTCTCTGCTGGTAGTTGCTGTGGAACACCACACTGCTACTTCTGGTTATTTCTTTTGTGCATTAAGCACAGGTCATCTTTTATGGCTATTGTCCTGTTAACTAAAGTAGTTAGGAAAATATGTTCCATTTGTAGCATGGTTGAGAGATACTGCTCTGGTGATAACTGGCTGTGGTGAGTTAGTGGTGACTGTCTAAGGAATGAATTTTATGCTTGAGGAATATTAATGTGAAGTGCTCATGCATAAAAAAAGAAGTTAGTTGAAATTTACATAACACTTCCTGCAGCTGCTTGAATGAACTGTTAGACTATTGTACTGGGCTGCCTCAGTTCAAATGCTTCAGCTTCTTCCATTCTCAATGGATTAGTAAAAATAATTGTGTGGTTATATCGTGTTTGAGAGTCTTTGAGCAAACATTAGAGAGAAAAAAATACATTACAGACCTGGTGAGCCATGCTGTGGGAAATGTAAACTAAAGCAGTGATATATCTTTAGAAGTTGTTTCCCTTTTACTTCTTGTGAAATGCCTCAGATTTTAATCAATTGTGAATAAATAAGGTCTGTGTTATAAACCGATGAGGAAAAGTTATTAACCTGTAACTATCATGCAATATTTACAGAATAGTAAGGGAAATTATTCCATTTTCCTGGGTGAAGTTAAATTTCATCTCAAAGCACACACCCAAAAGCCAGCTTTAAACTCAAATGTTTACATTTTAAAGAAGAGTATACTATTTGTCCTTGTGCATGAGTTTACATGGCTCCTCAGACTTTGGGAAGACAGAGAAAAGTCACCTGTATTTATTAAGATGAAGACAGTTAAACCTTCTATCTCCTTAACTACTTACCTCCTATGGAACGTTCCCCCTGATTAAGAATGCAGCAGTTATTGATATCTTAGATGTTGACTGTTAGATTCCCACAGCTGCACTAACTGTAATAGGAGCTGAAACAGAGTTATTATAACCTGTACACCCAAGGGTCATATGGAAGAGAGAACAAAATGAGATGGTAAGGGTAAAGCACTCAGTGTACTCTAGGTTACCCATGTTTTAAAACACAAAAAGTGTTATACAGCTTGGAGGTCAAATCCAGATACTTGGATGATAATAACAGGAAATGCAGACTTGTGATTGAAAGTGCAGTCGTAAACTTACTAGCTGAGTTTATGCTAAGAAATGTGGGATTTTATAATATTGTCATCGCTCATAATCATTTACAGTTGTTAAGTAGTTAATTTAATTCTTCATGAATTTTATTTGATACCATGTTCATTCCAAGTCTTTCTGGACTTACACCAGTACTTTAGATTTTAATAATGTGATAATTTTGCAGTTTATAGCACATTCTATTTCTAAATTTTGAGGCTTGCTTTTCGGAAGACCTTAGGGTATCATTTGGCTACCTATAGCTAAACAAATAGACCTTGAAGACCAAGAAAATGAGGACAAACTTTTCACCAGTTGCTTGCATCTATTAAATTAACAGCACATTTATTTACTTGTATTATCTGTATCATACACGACAAAAAAATTCCCTGGTATTACATTAGGGCTCTCTAACTAAACAAGAATTAAGTAATTTTGGGTGATGGTACGAAATGTTGCAAGCGTCCTAGGGGCTTGAAAAGTGATTTATCTCAAAGTTGTCTACTTTAACTCTGTAGATTATGATTACTTATTTCTTTACGCTGTTAATGAACTTGGTGCTTTGGGGGATATGTGTCAGGTGCACTCATGGGTTTATCATACAGCCATTGCTTTAATTCTGGTTCTAGCACTTAGGACCACGTGTGCCATCCTTTAAGGAAAATGCTCTATCATTAAGGTAGTTGATACATTTTGTGTACTGCAGAAGAATGTTGCCTATATTTCTAATAACGTATTAACTTGTAATTATGAGGCTTAACTACTGTAATTGTCTGATTTAAGCCTGGCTCAGAACCTTAGAAAACAAAAAAATGAATATCAAAACAAAACATCCTCACCCCAAACCAAAACCACCATTGTTTTCAATTTTTTCCAGTATGCAAGGTGCTTCACTGGGAAAATGTGCTCTATGTCATCAGGACAGCCTATTGAAGCAGTGGCTACAGGAGTTAGAAATTTGGGGTTGTGAGCCTCTGAAACCCACCTAGTATTCAAGGCAGCAGGAGAGGGAGAACTGTACAACCAGTGTGCTCTCTACCACAAAAATCCTATTGAAATGACAGACCAGCTTCACGACTGAGAGTAGGTTTTGCTTAGATTTGCTTTGTGGGCAATATCTCTCACATGCCCGAGAAAGATCCTTTGTGCCCAGTGGTGATTTTGGTCTGCAAAATATCTGCAGTACTTGGCCAGAAAGACTGAATGTGGTGACTGGCCAGACCAAGACAGCTCATGAGCTGTAACCTTCAGATTTGCTAAGAATCCATCAAATAGCTCCGCCCTATTCTGAGCTTCTTACCAGGAAATGTTCCTAGTGGGGACTTGGTGGGTTTCTTAGTGTTTTTACTTTATTAGAGTAGGGGAGACCATGCTGTTATATAAATGGTTCTTGCTGCCGTTCAATCGCAACATCTTCCCTCTGTCTAGAGCTGAGCTGTTAGAGGGAGCCAGAGAGTAAAACTTAATTTCACCCAAGATCTTGCTTCTGTGAAAGGCAGTAGCTTTTGGCTCCCAGCTCACTGCTCAGCATTTATGCAATAAAACTGGACCCTGCAATTCCCTGTTTGGAAAGGTTCTGCACACTATACACCGATGACCCCAATAGCAAAGTTACAATAAACTAAGGGTTGATCTATGAGCTCCTGGAGGTCCAAATAAAGCTCCCAGTGGACCAGATCATAAGACTAGAATTCCTAGGGGTCTTCCCTAATACCTACAAATATTCAGCCCGTTGCTGCTGGGGCCGAGCCCCGACACCATATGCTACAAAACTGTTATCACTGTCTGAACTTAAGGAAACCCACCTTGTTCAGCCTTCAGAGGGTCTTCAAAAAAATCTCGTGCTACAAAGCGTGCACTGTTCTAATAAATTCTTTCCTGATTTAAGTTTAAAAGTTTAGCAATTTTTTAATTAATTATTAGCTTATGTTTCTTTATAAAACAGCAGACGGTTTAATAAAAGTCGACTTTCTAGCTGCCTTCACAACATCTGAAATTTACCTTCTCATGAGAGCGGTGTTATAAATATGTGCAGTGAGAGAGAGCGAGTGAGATACTATAGCAGTTTTATGGCTATGTAAACAAACCTCCTTTGTCAGAACTCAGTCATCTTTAACAGCTGGGAGGTGATGCTTCTAGTTATGGTGATCACCTTCCAGATGATAGTACCTACTTATCCATCTTACAGTAATTTAAAGAGGAGCCATGGCTCATCCATCTTTTTCAAAGAGTTACAATGAATATTTGACTGTAAGAATTTAGCATTTACCCTTCATGGGTCAGTGGATGGGTTAGTCTTAAAGCATCTTTAGGGAGAGATTATTCTAATAAAGCCTCTTTACACTCAACACACTGTACTACTGTTTCATGTTTCATTTTTTTTAAAAAATAAACCAAGTAGCAGGCTATGTGTCCTAATAAGCTCTGTTTCAGATATAACATCCCTGCAGATTGAGGATTATGTGGACCATTGTAGAGTGTAGATTAATGGAAATATTTGATTTAAACCCGTTTTGGGTAACTAGATATCCATAACAGACAGCAGGAAGGCATTTTCATTATTGTTTTGAGCCAATGTTCAAGAATTGTTCATCTTAAAGGCAACTATTTTTATATTCCTTTTGTTGTTTCATTAATTTGTGATTTGTGTACAGATTAGTTTACGTTGAAATTTGCAAGCTGTGTAAGCATAAAATGAGACCTTAATTTAGCATATTTTAGGAAGAAGCTTCGGTCATATTTTACACACTTTGAATATTTTTAACACAAAATATATTTTTTATAAATTTTCTTGTAGACTGCATACTTGTCCTGCCTGATTTGCATTCATAATGCTCACTGTGCTCTGTAGCTCACTGTTCTATAGAGTAGTTTGAGACAGGGACTGAAGAACATCACATTTTGTTAAAAGTGGAAAGGGATTTTGGTTGATGGTGTAAGTAAGGGTGAGGCTTTTGCTTATCACATTTCCTTACTCTGTCATTAGAGAAAAAAGTGTTTTCTTTCCTCTATTAAAAAAACTAATGGAAATGCTACATGGTAAAATTCTGTGTTCTACATTTGTAAATACTGTAGTAAGCACTGAGCAAGAGCTTAGTTTTTTTTGTTGATGGTTAGCACTACTAAAACTGCCATGGTTTTAGGAGGATTTAGTGTCCTATTAGTGTTTTTCTCATAGTGAATACCAGATCTGAGCTTCTGTAAAATATGAAGAAGTGAAAGATCTTAACCTCTCCTAGCCATTAAGCAAACCTCTAATCTGAACAGTGTAAAGCAATGCACTGACATCTACCTGAGGTCTGTGAATCTACTTAGCCTCAGCTAGGGGATGTGGAATTGGCTCACCTCAAGATGAAGCTTTGAATCTTTGAACATTTGTGATGATACTGGAAAAGGCTTTTTTTTCTTTTTTTTTTTATTACCTATCATTTCAACAGAAGCAGCAAGTGCGGGTTTTTTGGGGGTTTGTCACACTGATGGCACCTTCTTGCTCACCAAATGTGCTCCCATCTTCTGTGACCTGTAGTTACAAACTCAGCCTTGCTGTCTAAACTGACTGCATTACTAATCTGTAGTATGCTGCTAAAAATTTAGAGGGAGATTAAGATCAGTTAAATGAGAAAGAAAAAAAAATGTTTTATCATTTATGTTCCTGTTTTATTCAGCTGTTTTTAAAACTGAGTTGAACTGCTTGAAGATTTCTGGCACTTCCTTGAGAGGATAGCGGAGTTCAGACTTCTGCTACAGAGCTTGGACCAGGCAGACTCAGCCAGGGAGGAGGCTGGGTTATCCAAGAGAAAACTGGAAGCTTGCTATATATAACAAGATATAAGCTAGAATTTAGCATGCAACCTCTAATTTTAAGCATGTAGAACGACATTTTTTCACTTAAACTCAAAGTACAGTTTGAGAGAGAGTCGGTAGCTGTAGGCTAGACAGAAATAGGTATAATGATAGTTTTGGGCAGAGGAATGAATGAGTGAGCTCCAAGCTTTGGGCAGTTGCTTCAGTGGACAGAATTAACTAATGACAGATAACAGAGAGGAAAGGTGGTGTCTCAAAGGAGGCCTTCCTGAAGGATTCAAGAATCCAGGGTTCAAGTCACATTTTCTTCACACTTTTCACACTTTTTATGGCACTGGTGGGCATAGTCCAATTTTGACAGGTGTTAAGACATTGCCCTTGTAGGCGTGGCAAGATCTCAGCTGCTTTTGGGGGTGTTACTTGCATCCAGATTATTCAAGCATGAGTGCTAGGTATTTAAAGACCTTTAGATGTCCTGTCCGTAAGATCTTAAGAGATTAATTTCCATTGATTTTCATTGAGTTTTAGGCACTGTCTGTGGTAGCCACTTTTGAAAATGGCTATGGGATGGGGGACCCTCCAAATAATTGAGGAGGATCAAATAAAAGAAGGAAGTGAAGGGACATAAATTAAGGAAGTTTCATATGTCTATGTAGACTTTCTCCTAAGAGTTTCCAAGCACTTTAGCTTAATGCTGGAGTCTAAGCACTTAAAAAATGTACCTTGCTTTACCTAGGATCCCTCTGTATATAGTAAGGATAATAGCTTGTCCCTGTCTCACAGCCATAAAAACATTAAAAGATGGTGAGATTTTTCCAGTGCCACACTAACGGGGGCTATATAAACACCTTAGCTTGTGGAAAGGTGAGTTGAACTGGCAAAGCAGAGGTCATGAGTGACTAGAGATGAGATGTAGAAAGGGGCAAAATTGTACAAGGTCTGGAAGGTCTGGTAATAACTTTATATACTGTATTATGTCTAGAAGGGAGAATTTCAGCTTTCACTGACCTTTATTTTGAGATTTTTTCTTCTCTATTTTATTTACAGTTACACGTACTGACATTTGTACAATTTCACATTTGTCAAAGGCAGACGTCCAACAATTTTCTCTTTCAGACTTCTTTTAAATTGTGTATGTTTGTGCATATATATGAGATTAGCCTTCTGCTAACTATTATGACATATAATTAGAACTTGCAGCAAGGGTACATGACTCCAGTAATAGCAGTAGGTATACAGGAACAGGTGTTTGATCTGAGAAGCAAATTTAGCTAAGAATGGTTCTGAAAATTTTTCTTCATCATAAGAACTAGAAGAAACTCATATAGAAAGGCCTATCTACTGTTTTCTACTCTAAGAGCATGGTTTCAAAATTTATGACTTTATTAAGCTCCAGACTCAAGGTTTTAAGCTTCTGTCTAAAATTTTTCCATGTCATATAATTGCCTGAGGGTAACTTTCACCTGCAACAATGATGGTTTAAACATTTCCTGAACTAACAGCAGGGAAATACATAATGCCCACTGTTGTTAATTTATTTTATCTTGTCCATCTCTCCTCGTATACCTGAACAAAATTTGGCAGGGCGATGTCCTCTCAATACTTTCATTAAAATCTGCCCAAATTTGACTCTTTTATTGTTATTGAGAAACAACCTTTTTTCACACTCAGCCCTGTTAGTTGCTGGCAGCTACATTACTGATGTAGTCTAGGTAGTATCCACCAGTGCGGTTCATCTCAGGTGTACAGAAACTAAACAGGACTTCTGCCGTTGCTCATCCATGGTTCTCTGGCTGCTCTGTCATGAAGCACTACATTCAGAGAGCACGTTTGGTGAGGGATAGGTTGGGGAGAGGGAAAAACAGAGAAAATGGGTACAGAAGAGGCCAATCAATACTAACTGAAGAAAGTTACTCCTTCTTATGATCCAGAAACTACTCTTGGACATAAATAATTTCAAAATCCTGTTGAAAAATATCATCTTGCCCACATGGTGGTGGCTGGGCTACGCAGACGATCCCTGCAACTTTCTCACTTGACTTGCATGGGGAACCAAGAAGTCCCGGTCCTGCTGAGGGCCCCTTTTTAGAGCCAGAGCTCTGCTGTGTAATCCCGTCTCTACTGCCTCAGTTCACTTTTTTTGTGTTAGGCCATTAAAACCCCATTGTTTATCACTTCAGGGTTATGAGATGGCACTCCTAAGGCCAAGATAAACTTTATATTGGTACTTCCCAGTTTATGCATGCTTGATTACAATCTGATTTTTCATTTGACCTAGTGATCTGAGTGAGGATGTGGCTCTAAACTTCGCTCAAACACATGAAACACTAAACATATTTTCATGAGATATATGAAGGAGGAAAATCACCTTACCCCCAGGGCTGTCTGTAAATTTCATCTCCTGTAGTAAGTGGTCATCTTTAGGGGAGCTTATACTTTGGGTAAACAGATGGCCTGATCCTGCTTCTACTAGAATAGCAGGATTTTCCTTTAGAGTGATACAGGGGTCAGGCCTAGAAGCTTCTGAATGAAGAGGCTGGAGAAAATTATGTTTCAGACCCTTTCATAATTTTAAAGGTGATCACCAAGTGATTCTCTTCTTCCCTGCCTCATTTTGACAATGAGTTATCTGGCTAAAAACTAATCTTTCGAAAGACCCTTTCGAAGATGATCCTGCCAGAGGGCGACTGTTTCTTTAGCAATGCAGAGCCCTCTCACCACAAGGGAGAAGGGTTCTCTGTTGCCTCTCAGCACCTGGCAGCAAGCATTTCAGCTAATATGCCTCATCTTGCAAGTGTGTCTGATCTGTAACTGTCATAGAGCAAATTTGCAGGATTAGCCCCACCTATTGCCCTTTAAAAATAATTCTCTAGTAATGATAAAACATTGTGCATGTCTGTGTAGGTATGTATAAGTAATATGCACATATGTACATACATATAAATGAATATACATGACATTGTACATTAGATATTAGAAAAAATCACTGTTTTCTGCTTAGCATGGAACTTTTAAAGAATGTCCATGGACATAAATGCATCTGTGCAATACACGTATGTATACATACACATACACGCCCACAAATATTCCTGTCATCTACAGTGTGTTAAAAAGCAAGACATTTTAGTTATCCTGATGGAACTTCTTACAAATGTATGTTGGTGTATCAGTTCTTATATTTCAGAAGAGAGCAGCATGCAGACATGCAATCCAAAGCCGCTTGGTATTTTTAAGCTGAAATTAGATTCATTGCTTTGATTATTCCATTGTGGGCCCCAAGTTATATTTTAGTGTCCTTCACCCTCTTCTCCTTTATTATTTATAACCCACACTCTTTGAGCAATGACCAGGACTAATCTGTAACCTTCTGTCCTTCTGCCTGATTCGTTCTCTTTTGAAACACAAAGATTGAAGCAAATATTCTCAGACTCTGTTAAAATATAGATAGATGGATAGATAGATATTTCTCCTGTATGTCTTATACTGAAATAAGACTTAATGGAGGTTTTGCTTTTCTAATTCAGTCTCAGTGGACCCACTTCAAAAGAAAATAGCAAAGGACTGGGAAGTATATATTCACTATTCATTGTATTATAATGTATCTATCTCACACGCATCCACATAGGTATTTGTATTTTACAGGCTTTCACCAAATGGCTTGTGTGACCACCTTGATTGTTAGATTAATGCAACCCTGTTTTGTAATTCCAGCCCCCCCCCCAATGTTTTTTTTGTTTCCCCTGCAATGTTAGCTGCACCTAAATAAATAAGTTAAATAGCAATTCATTTGTGCTCACTCTGCATCACAAAGAAGTGGGGCATAAAACAGCATTAGCAGTGAATCCCCCGGGGACCAAAGAACCTCACAGGGGGCTGGTCCTCTGAATGGTCTCTGTCACTCCCTAGCAGCTAATGACTGAAACAGGATCCATTGCCACTGGGAGCTTTTAATTTCTTTACATTGTACAGATTGGTCTGATCCAATGCAAAGTGACAGCTACCGTTTCAGTACAGCTCATTAACAGCTTTTGCAAAAGCCAGCATGCACCATGTCTTCACGTATGCTATATTCCCGTGATCTGTGTTTGTGCAAGCTAGAATTCATCCTTTGGAGAAGTTATTAAATAACATAGTTGTAGGCATAATAAATGCAGCATCTTAGATACTTGGGGAAAACAGACAGGGTACTTAAACTTATCTTGAGGCAGAATGATTCATGTCTGTACTTCAGAATAACTTGAGAAAACTCAGGGATTTATTTACTTAGTGAAAGACCAGCAATAAGGTATTGAAGAGCAGGGAGCACGTAACAAAGAAGGCTTTCATGGAAGTTTAGGAGATGTCAGGGTAGTTGACTGGAGAAGAGAAAATAGGAGACAATCCAAGAAAATAATTAGAAAATTAAGGGAGAGTTCTCAAATTCTTTAAGGCACATTGAAGCTAACAGTTATTTCTGTCAAGGATGGGCAGCAAAAACTAGAATAACTTTTGTTTATGTTGGTTTTGTGTTTGTGTGTTTTTATAAGCACTAGGAAATTGCAGCTGGATTTGGTCTCTTCAAAATCAGAAAAAAAAATTGTTTATTTTTTCAATATATTTTTAGAGGGGCAAGAACTATGCAGCTGTGGTCTAGTGATCCCAAAATAATTTATGAACTGTGGAAGCGTGTTCCAAATCATAAGCAATGCCCTGTGATGAATTTGTGGGAACATATCTGAGGTGCTTCCATATCAGCATCTTGGATCAGCATGTATCAGAGTAGGTTCAGAGTCCGGAACAAAAGTATGCAGTTACAGTAGGCTCAGAGGACCTTGTTGAGTAATTTATAAGAGTACAGGTTTTTATGAACCTTTCTTCAGCTCAGTGAACCTGAAGGTATTCAACATCTTCCATGGTTATAACGAAGAGGAAGTCTCAGAACTGAGAGTATAAAATATTCTGTGAGTATTTACTGAAGGTGGCATTTACAGTTGCAGAATAAAAAGTTTGGAGAACACAATGGGAAACAGGTTATCATTAAGTATAAAGTCCTGGTTCTGAAAGATGTAAATCCTGAGAGATGTAGCATGATGTGTGTCTTGCTCAGTAAGGCAACCAAGTCGCAAGTAGTCATCATTTAAGTTCTTTCCTAGTTTTGCTTCTGACTGCTTGTGAGACTGATTGGAGTCTCATTGCCATGAGAAGTTTAGATTAGTGCATGAAATAGATGGCATCAGGTATGGGAAAAAACATAATGAGAAAAACTGTGAAAAAAAAGACACACATACGTATTTAATAAATAATAAAATATTATTTAAAAATTACATGGAATGTCTGTATTATTGTACTATATGTGTAGATCAGAAAAAATGTGTTAAGATGGAAAAGTAGTAAGCAAATATTGATGCATCCAATGGATGGAAGTTACGGTGGATCACCTTTAATCCAAATGTTTTCAGGAACTGTATCTTAGTAAAAGCTTGTGTTCCTAAAGCTGGCAAGCTGCTAGTGCAAGTATATAGACTTGGATTAAGTTTTGCCACAAAGAAGTAATATTTTGGGCTTAGAGAAATGACTGAACTCAACATAAAGATCTCCCCCAGAAAAGCAACAAGGGGAATAGGAGAGTAGCTCAGCATTAGCTGAGGCAGCTGATTTACAGAGCTTCCGAGTAGCCAGTGTCTTCTCTAGATAACAACTTGACACCGATGGCTTGGCAGGACTCTCTGCTTTGAGGAAGCGTCCTTATTGCAGGCTCTAACCTCTTGCCAGGGAGCTGCTGCCTCCTAATCGCAGGGCGCCTCAGGGCTTGTCTATGTGATTGTGCATGTCCCACTTCTAGTGCAGCTTTGAAAAGTCTCTGTAGCTAAACTAGTGCAAAGGGCCAAATTAACCCTTTGTGAGGTGATTATTCATCCTTATTTTGCTGTATTTACCTATCTGCAAAGGAGAAAATTTTAAAACAAATTTAAATAAGCTGATTGAGAGAGTTATGGTTAAAGAAGTTGGAATTACATTTGTAAGCAGACAGATATTTAAAATGCAATTAGCATCACATTTACTCCCAAACCATCATGTTGGTGCAATCAGGCACATATCTAGTAGCAGGACGCCAGCGCTGTGCATGGTGACATACCTCAAATCATGCTTTTCCCCTGTTTTGTTGGAAAAACACGGTTTTACACAACTGTGTGGTGTTTCTACAATACATTGTGCTCTAGAGCAAGGCAAGAGAGCACCCAGCCACGTCTTACATCTCCAGCTGAATGTGTAAACAGCCTGAGTACTGAAGCTCTAAACAGCATGTTATATTGTCTGTGATACTCAGAAGTAGCCTACAAAGCAGATGTCTCAAAATTAATTAAAATTATGGATTAATAGTACTTAATGGTGCTTAGAAAATTTTATTTCCACCACTAACTTCTCTGCAAGGTGGAAAAATCAGCTGACTCCTAAGAATGTATTGAAGATCCTGTCCTGTGGCCTTTTTTGCACACTGTTCCCCTGAAGTGCAGTGGTAGTTTTTCAAGTGGAAAGGTTACATGTGTGAGTTAAATTGCAGGGTCAGGAGCTGCACTTGGATGTGCATGAAGAATCCAGATGATGATGACAGATGAATCAGGCCTTAGGTGGTGAAATTGGGGTATTTTACTCTTTAAGTTGAAGGAGGCCCTCTGAGGCCATGTTTTCAGAAATATATGTTGGCAGTGTACCCTTAGGAAAATGTTCCTAAAATAAATACTCTGTATTGGTTCAGGATGTGTTAATGGCAGAATAACTTTGAGAACATCAGCTCCTAAAATCACCAATATAAAAATCATAGGGGTTTAGGGTTTTTTAAATAGTGCTCTATTGCTTCTTGAGTTTTGAGGCTCTGCAGTTCTTGTGTTCATATTTCTATTCTCTAAAATCATGAAAAGCTGAGATGTTTTTATTTTTTGATGGGGAGAGAGAAGGGGAAGAGAGAAAACTCATCTTCTGTATTCACTTGACTCCTACAACAGGACTTTCAGAAAAGCATCAAATACCATAAATGTGAGTGAAGCAAGTTGACTATCAAGGCTACATGTGGTCAGTAGACTGAGGACCCTGTGAAAAATCAGCAGATGTGTTGATCCTTTTTTTGTTATCGGGAGTATACCTTCTAAGATCACTAAAGAAGCGAGCAGACTTTGTGATCCTTCAAAAAGTGCAAGTCTTGTGATGAGAGATATATCCTGGGATGGGGCACAGCGACGTATTTCCATTTAGAATTTAGGTCTCTGCTGGCTTGTGCTACAGATCCAACATGAGCTTTGGAGAGCTATTTAGCCTGGCACCAGGAACTGCAGGAGGATTGCCGTGGTGAGCCCATGCAGAGCCTGCGCTCTGCTGGGCTGAAGTCTTATGAAATCGTGGGTGATGATAATTTTTCCCTCTGCAAAGAAAGGAGGTGCTATTGCATGGGCTCATCCCTCTTGCTTTCTCCTCTGAAATAGCACATGGGGCTTGAGGTGGGGTGAGTGGGGGAAAATAACCTTTTTTTTTTACAAAAAGGAAACAAAACGGGAACTTCTAACCCTGTAAAAAGATACCTTCTTTATAAGGGTGCAGGACTGATGTTTAGTCCCTTGTTATGTGTCCGTTTTTCACAGGGTGGACTTAATTCGGTCTTACAGGTCTAAATGTTTATCTTAGCTGTTTTCTTCTCCCCCACACTTTGAAAGAGGGGAGGCAGAGGAGCGTGTCTGGGACTGGGTTATTCTAGCTGCAAGAAAGAGGAAATGGTATTTAAAAAAACATTTAATTAAATGACAACACTTGGGATTTCATTTAGTTCACATTACAGGAGGAATTTAGACTTCCACTGCTACCACCTGCTGCCAGGCTGAGCCGCGAGTGTTGTTCCCGCGTCTCACCGATGCAGGTGAACTTACTGCCGAACCACTTTCACAGTCCAGAAAGCATGACATTCCTTGTTACCAGTGGGAGGAAAGGCTAATTGAGAAGTGTGTATAAAAGCTGTAATGAGTAGCATTTACATGTATTGATTAGAAGTAGGGCCACCGTCTCTCATTTATCACCACCAGCAGCTGTGAAATTTTCCCCACGTCTATTGGCACGGCTCATATTCCCGCTCCTCTGGTTCTTTATTGCTTTTTCTTCCCCCCTCCCACCCTGAACCAGAGTGCTGATCCACCAGCTGGAATGGGCTGGTAATTACTCCAGCTTCTCCACCAGCTGCCACAATTGCCAAACCGCTGGAGTGAAAAATTCCATCCCGCATTTCCGATTTTTTACATTACCACTGCATAATCATATTTGACGAATAATTAACCTGGGTTAATACTTCAGGGAGCCATTTGCAAGTAAATTGATAAGCTGAGTGCTGTAAAGGCGCACAAGGGCTAAAGGCTTTAGGAAGCTGCACACAACAGCCCACTGACTGTGCTGTTTTAATACACGCACACCTCCTGACCGTCTTAATTAAGAGTGGCCTGTGGGTGCTTTCTTCTAGCCTCCTTAACAGAATGTGGCTCAGGAGGAGGGAAAGGATGGGAAATACACTCAAATTAAACTCTGTTATATCTCTCTCACAGCAGTGATGGAACTGATGTGAATAAGTGTACTTTTCCTCCCTTTTAGATTTAGAAATGAATGCTGTTAGATCAGAAAGTTGTTAGATAAGGCTGAAATCAATGGAAATTTTCCCTGTCAACTTAGTGAAGCTGGTTGCAGGTCAGCCTGGAGAGCCTTTTAACCCAACTTTAATAATGGCATACAGGTCAATGAGAGAGTAGAGTTGAGTCCTTTGGGGAATGTATATATTTGTATATTTTTTTCAATTAAGGTGGCTGCACTGTGTTTCAAATGCATGCCTTTGCTTTGGGGTTGATCCTGGACTTCTGAGATAAGTGGAAAACCTCCCTATGAGACTTCTATGTTTTATAAATCCACTCCTTCTTCAACTTAATCTTTATAGAGTTTTAGGCATGTATCTCACTTGGAGCAGGATTGCACCAAATAGTTATTTGTAGCTTTCATCAGGCTTTCTTGGGTTTGGGTTTTTTTGAAAAAATATTTTCAGTTTGTTCTTCCCTTTTAAATCAGCCAGCAGTATGTGTTGATTTTACCTTTTTTTTCTTTTTTATTTGGTAAATATTTTATAGCTAAATAATTTAAAGAATAAGCCTATCACAGGTGAACCCACAAAGATTGTTAAATGACTTTGTAAAAGTCGTGTAAAAAGTAAACCATTATAACATATTCACCAAAATATGAGGCTGTTCAAATGACAGATTCCACCAAAGCTTTCCCTGCTGCCAAGTGTTATACTTAACTCCTTCCAACGTGGGGTCTTTGGTAGATCCTTGCTTGATAACTCGGTAAGAGAGAATAATCAATCCTTGTTCCTTCAGGAAGACAGGTAAAATTCATTATATTTCAACATTTTATTTGATTCCTATATCTTTCTGACTGCAAAAGTCAGGTACTGATTGAGGCCACATAAAGAGTGTGGATGAGGGGTCCAGAGAATCTCTGTCATGTTTATTTTTCTGGTCCAACATTACTGTCATCCAGGCAAATAGTATTTTTTCAAGGGGGGCTGTAAATGCCATAGAAATCTTCTGAAGCATGGTTTTGGACAAAGCAAGAGGAAAGAATTATATTTATATAAGACTCAAGTTATTGCAAATCTTATCTGGGTTTTGCTTTGGCTTGGTTTTTGCTATGTAGAAACATATCTTAGATTCACAGAAAGAATCGTTAAAAAGGAGCATTAAAATACATTTCTGCTTCAGGAGAGAAATGCCAGAAAAAGAGTGTCAGAAAAGAATTGGTCACTTAGTATTTCCTCAAGACTTCTGGCCTAACCCCCAATGTTTGGGAGCATCTAACCTGACAGTCTTGGTGGCAGGCTTGGTGTGCCATAAAACTGCCAAGCTGTAAACTGGGAGAACAGTTTTTGGATTTGTGTACTATGCACTTACACTTACCACCACATTCTAAGCTGGTGTCACAAACAACGCCATGAAGACAATGTTTGCAGTGGAGTTAGGGAGCAGCAGCACACCTTGTCAGGGGAAGAAATCCCCTGCCCAGGACACAGCCTGGCTGAACTCCCTGTGCAAAGCCTTCTGAACACCCCATGGGTCCTCATCATGTGCCATCATTTTTGTCCAAGGAATATGTCCGGAGGTGGTGAAAGGGCACGTGGAAGCTACAAGAGCCATTTAAGTTTTTCTCCTCTACACAAACAAGGCAGTTAAATAAAAATTTATGTGTTAGGGTTTAAGAGATCAAGGCAGTTTTATTATTCACTGAGACTAAGATGCAGATGGGATTATTTAGAATTAGACATTGTCACTACAGTCCTATGAAGAGCAAGACCTCCTGTAATACAGCTTGCTCTTACAGGTATGTAGACTGTGGGGGCAGATTTGGGCAGGCTGCGGTGAAATTTTAAGACAGATACCTTGAGGCAACATAACTTTTCTTAAAAAATGTAACATTTCTTTAAGACTCATAAACCCTAATCATGTAGAATGTTATCTTTCTATTATGTTATTTGCTTTAAATAATAGGGGTTTATCAAAAGTAGCTTAAATGAAAATTTGTCTTATCCTATGTCTAGTGATTTAACCCTGTTGCTAGTGAGGACTTAAGGATTTCTGGGTTATTTTGTGTCATTTGAAATTTCTGTAGTTTCAGAGTTCCAAGAGGAAGAATTGTGTTTATAAGTCTGTTTTTTAAATGAATTTTGGTGTGTTTGCTATTTTTGTTGCAAATAAACTCAGATTAATAAGTACTTTATAAAAGACTTCTTCCTTGTACAGAAGAAAGGGTAGCCAAACCCTGAATTGCTTCTTTAACCCTCTGGCTGAGAGCTATACGTAACTTGGCAGACATACAAGCCCCGTGTAAATCCCTGCTAGGGGATTCCATGGCGAATATGATACAGTAAAGACCACCGCCTTTGAGTCACTGCTGATCAAAACTCTCGTGCACAAAGTGAGTTTGCCTGAGGAAGTGATGCTAGAAACTAAGGCTGGTGCTTCAGGATGTGGCCCATTCACGGTAAATATGAAAGGAATTAGCCTTTTCAGTTTTCTTTTCCTCCACTGTGCAGCTTTCCAGGTCTGCCGGATCATAGTCATGCAGCCAAATTGTCATCTGTCTTATTGTCTGCTCAGCTGTTTCTGTGAACATCCTCTTTCAAACCTAAATAGGATTGCATGGGATGGCCTGAAGATTTGGAAAATAAATAAAGAATAACACAAATATGACTATCATGTTGTATTCCCTTGGCATGAAAGCAGTCTGGGTTTTTTTTTTTTTAAAGTAGAGCTTCTGTGCATGCCGGAACGAAAGTCAGCGCTGGGCATTTGTCACCGTGTGTGGTAATGCAGGGAAAAGCAGTTCCTTTCAGAGCTCAACTGTAGCACTAAGTGAAATCAATGGCCAAACAATCTAACACAATTGGTCACATATTGATAGAATTAAACACCGCTGTTAACGTGACTTGTCATTGATCTGACAAAAACAGAGTCCAGGGTAAAAGTCGCCTGAAGCCTTTAGACTCTGTGTTTATGTAGCAAAGGTTGGGAAATTATTTGCTCCATCTGCTTCTAACATAATTTTTTTTTATTTTTGCTGGCAATACCCCTCACTCTAGAAAACACTTGCAGAACTTTAAGCTCTTCATTATCAGAAACCTGCCAGTGTTCAGCAGCTCCCCCCACCGTGCAAATTCCCTCTGGATTCAGAGTGTTGAGTGCTTACAAAAGTTATTCCAAGTACTGGGAAGCTTCCTCAGGCCAGGAGTGGAGGGATTCTGGTCAGCACAGGGACGTGTTCATCTGGATTAGCTGCAGACAGTTTTACCAGGAGGCAAACCCAAACACTAGAGTACACAATGTGACTTTGAAACAGGGAATTTATCAGGCAAGCAGAATTATGCCCATACGTTCTGGTGCACAGCACATCTAGCTTGTGCAAGCTATAGCCTCTTCTCGTGTAGTGGCCTTCATTCAGAGGATAAAGATACTGATAAAGACAGCAATTAAGAGGTTCTCTGCTGATATCACTTGAAAATAGTCTGCGTTTCAGGAATCATTTTTATTGAGCTCCAGCTTTGCATCTGTAGTTTAGCTGTTGGCCTTTTGTTGGTGTGTCAGAATCCAAAGGATTTTACATTATGAAATCTTCAGCTAGCTGGAATAATTGCCATGCATCATGGAAACAAATGCCTAATGAGAGCCTGAAATATCTGGGCAAATTGCTCTGGAATATTTGCAAGGGAGACTTGTCCTTAATGCTGTTGAGTTCTACAATCTGACCTACGAGTCATGCTTTGCTTTTAGGCTGATTGCAAACCTGATAATGTTTTCTAAAGTACCGTAAGAGGAAGAAGTTTGCGTTTGTAAAAAGCGTATCTTACTGATAGCTTGTAGTCAGAACATGCCAACCCTGCCTTTCTGCACCATTCACGGTGTCAGGAAAGGCATTCTCACCTGCTTTCTGCTCACAATCACTTCTCTCCTCTGCTCCTACAACTCTTTGCCTCTTAGATGTATATTTTGTTTGCTGTAATCTTTATGCTGTGTTAGAGGTTATAGATACTTGACACTTCGATCGTGGGTGTTGCTTCTTTGTTTATCTGCTGGCTGCCAAGAGTTGGCATCACTAGCGCTGGCAGGCTCTGCTCCTGCATGTGCCAACATGGCACGCGGTGCTCCTGGGCAGCCCAAGCACCCCAGAGTGATCAACAGCAAAAGGCTGCTACATGATTCAGTTTTGGGGAAGAGCAACAAGCAACTGTGCTGGTGGGGTTGGTTGGTTTTTTTTTGTTTACTTTTTTCCTGATGTTACAGTCCTATAATAAAAGCTTTCCACCCAAGTTCGGTGTAGATATTGCTGGTGGATTGTTGTTGCCTCTGGCAGCCGCAATGGCAAGATTTTCTGTGCTGTAAGCAGCCTAGGGACTCTGAGGCAAGTTATCACACCTCCACGGCTCCTTCCTTTAATTCACAAGCCTTGCGAAGATGTACAGAGGGAGGCAGAAAAAACTTTAATGTACACAGTAACCTAGTCGCAGGGGGGAGAGACTCAGAAAAGACTTATGCTGCTGACTTGTACTTCTGGCAACATTACAGAAGCAGACAGGTTTCTTCTGAGTGGAATATGAGTTTTTCCAGGATTATTAGTAGAAAGACATTCCCTCAGTAGGAAATGAACAAAGATACCTGTGCACAGTAATTGTGTTCTCGCAGTCTGGAGCTCTGTGGGACACAGTGATGGTGCTAATCCACTTTCTCCATATCATTGTTATGAAACACCAGTTTGTTGATGGTGCATGCATCTGAACCGGAAATGTGAAGTGCTTGGGAAATATTACTCTATGCTGAAATCAAGAACTAATTACTCATCATCATAATTCCCAGCAGACACATACTTCTGAAGTCTCAGTGTGAACACTAAAAGCTCATTGCAGGGGATAAAGAACCCTATGGACAGGTAGGGTGTCAGCAGTGAGACATAATTGCACAATAGAAGTGGTAACCTGTACACCTTGGAAAAGAATAGGACACAGTTCCTGCATCTTCAAAGAAATAGCTGTGGCTGGACCTTTGAACTCTATCAGGAAAGATCACACCACTAAGAAGGAAACAATGTGATGTGGCCTTCCTTCATACAGATGCTGTCTTCACCCCTTCTGTCTCTAAAAGTCCTACAACTTGGTATTGGTTTCGTTAAATGCCCCAATGAAGGATGTAAACAGCATGTGAATACCAAACGTCATAATGTGGTATGATGGCAACTGAAAGAGAGAGTGCACGCAAAGGTAATCTTTCATCTTTCTGTGCAGTAGTTGGAGTAACCTTCATAAAAGTTCTTCAGCAATGCAATAGTGCATGAGTGGTTTGGATGCCTATAGCACCTGCGGAATCTGTTGAAGCAAAAGTAAATTATATTAAATGAATTTCAGATGTTTCAGACTGGATTCACATCTGAATAGTGCCTGTAGTTTTAGAGAGTCTGCTTTCACTTGCAAAGGGGGATTCAAGGCATTTTTATTAGACATAAACTTATATTGTTTTTCAGTAAGAGGCCTTACCTGTGATGACATTTTCTTACCAAAAGGAATTAAAAGACAACTCAGTTGAAAGTGAGTACACTACAGGGATATATCTCAGTATCATTTTGATGCTGCATTATTAGTGAAGACTCAGAAGTGCTCATCTTACGTCATCACTCATTAGAAATAGAGTAGATAAGAAACCAAAAAGCTCTTCATGTTTACTTGATGCACCTTTATCTTTTGGAAAAAAAGGTTAAGGACATGACTTACATTTTAGCTTCTAATTTCCAAATCAGCAGAAATTCTTTGGAAAAATCCCCAAATCCAGTCCTTAGAAGTGCAAGTCTATGTTTGCAGTGTTTCCCTTTGAATTTTTTAATCATCAGCAAATAGGAGTTCTGTCTTACACCTATTCAAAATTTGTGTCAATTTTAACTCTTTCTAGACTTTATAGGATGCAGGAGCAATGGGCAACTGCCCTAGATTTGTTTCTAATTGCAAAATAACAATACTTAATTTTAAATGAGGAAATAGGTAAATGACTACACGTAACCTCTGTGTAAACATTATTTCATCACTTTCGTTATTGTGTGATGCTCCAACAGAGAATTAAAACCAAATATCCTTGGTAGACTTGCAGTGATGTATTGTTGTCACTGGAGACACTTTAAGCAGTGCAGCCAGCTGAGTGAGGTTTCTGTGCTGTCTTTATCTCTTTTTGTCCATGAAGTGTTTAGTTCTTATTACAACTCACTTATGCAGTCTAGGATTGAATTTTTTTCCCCTTAACTTAGACAATTGGCTGATCAAGGACAGCTCTTTAAACAGGGTTGAGAGATCTGTAATAAATTATCAAAGATCTGTGAAGCCAGCTTCGTAATAAATTATCCCAAGTCCCTTGCAGTCCCTAGCATTGCAATTGGAATTCATGGGAGCCTGGCTTGACATGTCTCAGGAGAAAGTCTTAATCCTTCAAGTGAAAGCCTGAGAAACTTGGCATGACAGAGTGTATAAGATAAAGCCATGACGATCTGCCAAGACTGTTTTAGAATTTTTGTGCTTAATCGCCTCTGCTGTGTTTCTCACTCGTATTGCTCCTCCTCCGATGGATCTTTAAGTCTATTGAACGTGGTAAAATATGGATGGCCCAATAGGACAGGTGAGCCTTTATTTATCTTTGTGCCACAATTCTCTTGCAGTGAATACCATGGGTTCTCAGTTTCATAAATATTTCCATGTGTCCATAGCCTTACTCAAGTAATACACTGGCAGGAGCAGAACCATCCCTCCCCAGTTCATGGCAGCATGGGTTCGGAGTGGGTAAGGTGGAGAGGATTTGCTGCTCTTGCATCGCATGAGGTGGGAACAACACTCAATGGGAGCTGCCAGCCCTTACCAGCCTACAATATCTCTATCCTCTCTATCAGTTCCAGGATAAAAGAAAGCACATGCAAACAGGCCTGTGGAATCTGATTTTGTAGCTACCTAGAGTTTGTTTTATGGTAGTTATTTTTTTTGATTCGCAGGTGTGTTTGGGTTGAGTTGAAGTGAACAAGACTCAGAGGGATCCATAAAATCTTCTGGAAAAAAACCCCAACATTAAAATATCTTCTCTCTAGATAAAATTGTAATGACATTGAATTGGTTTTAGTGGACACTTTCTAGTGTAGAAAATGTGCTGCTTTGGAAGTCGAGACTTGCCCTTTTAGGATAACACACCTAATTTTTTTTTCTGTAAGGGTGTTGTGAAAGGCTTCCACCTTAAACCTAACATTAGAGAAAGATACTCTGTCCCTACATTTCAAGTGAGTTTAATCTTTGATAGAAGTTTCATGTTTTTCGTGAGAGACAAAGAAGAACACCTTGCTGTGGCAGAGACTAGAATCAAATAGTTACCTGTGGTCAGCTAATCAGGGGATTAAAGGTTAAAAAAAATCTATGCAATACACATTAATGAAATCTTTGTATGTGACATGGCAAGACCTGAATGACAGATGTGTGTCATGCCTTGTAATATCACACAGATAAAGCATCCAACTAGTCTTTGTATTTCTTTATTATTTGTATTGCTGTGTTTTCTGAAAACCTGAGAAGGACTGCATATTATTTTACTGTGTGTTTAGAAGCATTGGAAAGCTGATCAGAAAAGTGAAGAAAATCTCTATCACGATGACTACAATAAATTCAAGGAAAGCACAATGGAAGCAAACTTCAAGAAACATCTGTTGGCAAATGATGTGTTGTGTACTGTATGATGTATCCATGGGACATGTATGACTCTTCATATAGGAGCGGCAGCAGCTATATCTGCACACACTGCATTACAGAGAGAGCTCATGTGCTGCTTAAAGATAATTTGGTATATGCCCAGAAGCCAGTATGGCAGTGATTAATATTAGTGCTATTCTTCCCTTTAGATTGAAACCCTTCTGGAGGGGAAGGCAACAAGTAGCTTCAGCATCGGTTTATTAATGTTGCTGACAGAGGAACTGTTGCTAAAGTTGCAAGGTTTAACCAAATGAGTAACTACAGTATGCTGTTCCTCCAGAACTATACGGTGTGGCTGTGACCCAGCAAGGCACTTCTGTCCAGTTTTAAGAACTGGGACAATGCACTGGGTCAGCCCAAGAGGGCCTCCAACATCCTGCATGATAAGTCATTCCTGCAGGGACTCTGTGCAGTCATCTCTTCAGAGCTTGAGGGGCAGTAGAGAAAAAATTTGTTTTCCTTCTGTGGAAGGTTTGGGAAATACGTCTTTATTGTAATAAATATTTCACAGCGGTAAGTAGCTGATGATGAAAGAAATTTCATTATGTAAAATTAATATTTTAAAAAATACATATATACTTAGTCTTATTTATTTATATTTATGCATGGTGTGAGATTGGTAGTTTTTGAAGGACTAGCATGTAGTTGTTTGACAGTATTACCAGTGCTAAAAACTTACACACATCTTAAATTCTTGCAATTCTGGGTAAAATGATCACCATTTATTTTTCACAATTAAATGCTAATTTTTGAATGACTTGGTTGTTGTTTGTTTGGGTTTAGGTTTGTTTTTTTAATAGAAACCATATGTGTGGATGATCCTGGTCCTCCTGTTTCAACTTTGTGTAAACCATATCTAGCCTCATGTCAGGCATTTTTGAAAAGTTCAACAAACTTAATGATAGTGGGAATGTTAAATTAGACAGTGGAAATGAAAGGCAAAGAATTTTGGGCGCTGTTCCTATGAGGCACTAATTGATGTGCCAAAATATTCCAAATTATCGTAAACTTCACTGTGGCTTAACGTCTGGTGGGACTGAACCCTACAATGCTGAAGCAACCGTAGTACTGTTGAGCAGGACTTTTGTTGAAAAAAAAGCCTTTGCCTCATTTTATTTGTTCTTACAAGATGGAAAAAGGCAGAGTATACCACAGCTAGAAACATAACATGTATTTTGCATACACAGGAAAGAAAACAAAGTATAAAAAGCGAGATATTGATACACATGAGAAAAACTGCATCAATACTTTAGTCATACATCAGTTTATGAATACTGTATTGATCTGTTTTTCTTCCAGAATCAAGATAAGATTAGTGTTACATGCATGGAGCTTCCTTCCCTGTTAAACGCAAGGATTAGTGATTGGAGCATGGAGACTGGTAGTCAAGAAATCCCAAAGCAGAAGCTGGATGAAACACTCCTGACTTTCTTTTCTTGCTTTCCCTAGCTGTCATAGTGAACGGAGATGTACCTCATACTTGCCTGTCCTACAGGTCTGATGTAAAGTATGTACTGGACAATTTAAGCAATTTTCAACTGTTCTATTTGCAGAAAAACTGCTGCCTGTTATTCTGATCCATGAGCGTTCCTTTCACACAGCTGTGGTTTTTCGCTTTGTAGTATTTGTATCACTGTGGCAGCTAAGCATTGTGTCACACACTGCATAAGCATGCCACAGGACATAATGCCTGTGTTTCTGCAACCATTGTCTGCTCTGCAGATCTGGTCTAGGTGCCCCTGCTTGCAGGCAGTTCCCCTCCAGCATCCCTGGAGGCCTTATACCTCCTCTCCTTCAGCAGCACCAGAAGCATAAGGCCTCCTTGCTGGCAGAGGCAGGCTTGTATCCTCTGTCTCTGCTAAGTAACGTGCCTTCCCCTCCAGGGCTTGCCATGTGTCTCTGCTTCTTAGGGATGGAGAGAGTCCTCTGGCTATGTACCTTATTGAAGAAAGTTATGGAAATAATAATAAAATGAATCAGTTCCTCAGAAACATGGAGTTTTCCCAGGCATCAATTCCTGGTTTGTTTCCTCCCTCTTCCCCTTGTGGAAGAGAGGAAAAGTAGGAAATCCAAGGCACATAGCTGCACATCATGACAGTAGATAATAGCAAGCGGCTTTAGTAGCCTTTCATGTCAAATTACTGCCATTCTCCCTGACCGTTTTGGCATGCTAAGAAGGACAGAAAGGAGAACTGAGCTGGTACAAAGGAAATACAGAGTGTACCATACTTAAAAATTTAGAACGCTATCTTCCTGAGGAAACATTTTTATTAAGCACCTTTGCTTTACAGCTTTAAAAAGGCACAGTTTTCCTTGTCATGTCCTTGGCTACATTTGTGTCAAGGAAGTGCTTCTGAGAATGTAAGACATGGGGTTTCATACAATTCCTATTGACACTTGTTGGAGCTTCTCTTCCAGGCCTTATTAGAAAAGCATTCAAGCATGGAAGTAATGGGAAGGACCTGTTTGCTTAGAATTAAAAGTTTTCTCTTAAAATTTTTTTTAGGGTCTTATGAATACTTCTAATTTGGCCAAACCAAATTAGAAAGTTACCATATTTCAGTCCAAAGAAGTACCTGTTAAACTCTTGCATATTTTTTGAGCTTTTGGAGTATGGTAGAGTTTCAGGTTTGCCTTCTCCCTTCAAATATAATTTTTTTTTTTTTTTATTTGGGGTGTGGAGAGGAAGTAAGAGAGAAAGAAACAAGAAGAAATCAGACAGGTAGACAGGTTTTGCACAGGGATTTTTAACACATCACTGGTTTTATTTAAAGCATGCTGTTGTTTCTGTTTAGCAGCTCTGCTGCCAGGCTCCAAACGCAATTTTGTTCAATCTTCCCTTGGGATTCCCCTTTACTGAATTTGTGGTGAGTCAGGAAGTGTTTCTACCTGCCTCAGTGTGCTCCTGGAACAAGAGGAGATGAGTGGGAGAAATGATTTTGCCTTTCTGTATCAAGCACTGTTGTGATTGGCTTACATCAGGTGATCAAATACTCCTTCAGGGTTGACTCACCCCTGTGGCCACCTGCATGACAAGCTGGCACTCCTCAACAGAAGTTATTTTACAGTCTATGGCCTGTTGGTTTCATAGAAAATATAGTTGAAAGACTTTCCTTTTCAGGCTCACGTTTGTGCACTCCCAGTCTGAAGCTAAATACACAGCTCATCATGCCCCTTATCCAGGGCTAGCTGTTTCCTTGTTGGCCCCTTCTCCCAGCGACACGAGTCTATGTTTGCAAGCAGAGTGTATTGCTTATGTGCAGAAAGACATTGCAGATGTTCTCTCGAAAGCTGTGTGTAATACTAAATGCTAATTTTTCAATGACAAAAGTTCAGTGGAGACTGCAGTGCTCTTTAATAGACATTTCAATTCTTTACAGACTTTCCATGCCACAATTAACCCATACACATTTCAACTCTTTATGCCAGTGATAGATGTGACCCTCCTGATCCTAAACACTCTTTCTGTGCATCTCATCCATACAGAACACATATACTGAAAATGCTTTTATTCGTGGTGCAATTCTGAAAATCTTTTCTCTCCCCATCCCATCTGCAGATATATTTTAGCATCAGATTTTAAGAAATTGGGTGGAAAATGCTGGATGTACCAAAGGAAAACAAGATAGAGTTGCAACTCAGCCCTTTTCCTTCTTTTGTAGATGGTAGAAAAAACTTCAAGTAATGAAACTGCACAACCTCCTTCAATTAATCTATTGAATCTGCTTTGGCTCTGCAAATGCTTCAGGTTCTTGAAGTAAACTATTTACAGAATGTAAATAGGTGTTTAAAAACACACTACTGTTGTAGTTTGAGAACTTCTACTTGCCTTTACAACCAGGCACACCTAGCTACTGCAAATTTCGGATGTAAAGTTTTGCTTAAAGATGAGATAGTGGAAGGGACTGACTTTTAAAGGAATATTTCTGTTGTAATTCTTTATCCTTCACAATGATGCTGAAGCTTAAACTAACATTAAAGGAGAAAGGATGGAAAGTGTTTTTTTCTCGGCCTACTTGCATTTCTGTGTATGATCTGAAGATCATTTTACTCAAAAAGAAGAGGGGGAGGGAAGGAAATGGATATATACACATGTATTACAACAAACAGGTTGTTTACAAAACTTATTGAATAAGTAAAACTTCTATTGAATAAAATAGAACTTGTTAAAAGCACTACTTCCAATGGTTTGTGCCATATTCAGAAAAGCCAGTGTGAGCAATGAAATACATTGCATCCCTTTTTCATTAAGCTTGCATTAATGTCGTTGTTTTGCTTGTGATATTTTGATTGTCACATCCATTTCGGTTTGCTTTTTTCCTAGATTGTTTTCAGTGGGCTTTTAGCTGATGCGGATGTACAGTGCTTCCCCACTGCTTGATGTTTTAACTGAGGATGGACCCATTGAGGGGGAAGTGTAGTTAAATTTGGTTGACTGCATTTTCCCCTTCTCTTTCCATTTCTAATTCTTTTTAAGCACGCTAATGTTTTAAGGCCAGCAGGCAAATCTTTCTGTTATAAACCAGTGCTTCATATATAGCCAAATGGTCCTTGTCCAACAATCATCTTTCAAATCTGTGAGAGTCTTTCCGCTAGCCTTGCCAAGCCCTTCTGCCATTGGGAGGCTTATGTGTTTCAAGCGCTTTGCCAGACCAAGCTTTAAGAATCAAAGTAGCACACTATGGGCAAGGCGTTGTGTTGCTTCACACCCTCTGCAGTCATTTACACTCTCGTCAAGTCTGTGGAAGAACATTTCCTCCCAGAATGACAGTGCTATGTCTCACGGCTTGTGCTGACACCACGAAGTATTGAACAGTATTGGATTGAACCCTCTATGTTTAAAATCATCTTCCAATTATTTTGTCATTGCAGTTCTTAGGACATTAACTAGCTATCTCCTTTGCCCATGATGACATGTCCAGCCCCGTGGTAGGAGCAAGTCTGCTGTAAGGCTTTACTTGACCATGGAGCTGCCTCCAAATGCTCTGTTTGGTGCCTTGCACAGCTTTATAAAACTGTTTGTTATGTTCTTAAAAAGTAAAAAAATAATGTCGCAAAATGCTGGGCCCAGTTCTGGAGTCCCCTGTCCAGAAGCAGAGCTGGTAGTCCCTCTGGCTGGCTCTGGTTGTGAAGTCTCATATTGGTTGTGATGCCACGTTATTATGCACCATCAGTGTTGAATTTGGGAAAAGGCTACAAGAGAATGGGACAGTCCCAAGACCTATTGGCCCTGATCTTAATCATCTTTTCAGTGTCTTTATGAAGATTAGGTGACTGAGACTGACATTTTAAGAGGTCCACATGCCATTGCTGGCATATCATGACAGAAAAGGAAAAACAGCTTTCTCCATTCCTTTTATGATGTTATGAAGTTATTTCAGGACTGTTTTCTGTTTCTACTTTTTTTTTTATTGTTGGAAATAGTGGAACCAGCCAGTCCTCTTTGATTGAAGTATTGAAGTCTTGTTTGGTGAAGACTTTCCTAATTGCTGTTTGAAGCACCTGAAAACAATGTTATTAAACCCCATCAATCTGAACTTTTCCCCATCCAAAACCTCTTCCTGATCTTTAAAAAGGACAGAAAACTTTGCAATAAAAAGAAAAAAAAACCTCAGCTTTTCTTTATTTGCTCTTGATAATGAAGGCAGAACATGATACAGCTTTTTTCTTGCTTTTGAGTTCTTTGTGTTGACTTAATGTTGATTAGAGAATGTGCAGGTTTATGTTTCTTAGCCTTATCGTTACTTGCCACCATGTTAAGTCTTGCAAGCTAAAATATGAACCTCCTTTTTCATAGAGCAATCCGATTGATATGTGGGTATACACTTGAGTAAAACTACTTTTGCTTGTATGAATGGAGATACTTAGAAGAGTAAAGTCCCCTTGCTAAGCAGAAGCTGGATCTGGACTATGTAGTATCAGCCTAGTTATTTGCAGGGCCACAGTGGGAAGCAGAAGCAATTTCTTTCATATTGTGCATCAAAATCCATTCAGATTTCCTAGAAGAGTCCACTTTATTTCTGCTTATTAAATGTACTCTTGCTTATCCTCATAGTGATTGTGTGTGTGTGTGTATGTTTTCTCAATGTATCTTCCTTTATTTATTGTCATATGGGAATATTGTATTTTGCAGTCTGTAAATTAGATATTTGATTCAATGCAGTGGCAGAACACAAGAGTGTTAAAAATTTCCAATTCCAGCAGGTGAAGCCAAGGGATGTTTAAAGCTTGGTGCATATAATGTTTATATTACATTAAGTACTGTGTTATTGCACAGGATGTTTATTGTTAATGTCTGTAGGGAGAATCAGTTCCAAAGATTTCAATTTCAATAAACTGATTATGCAGTTCCACCACATACAATTAGGAAGGTAGTAATGAAATGGTTATGAAGTCCCTTGGCATTCTGTAGTTGTTTTTTTTTAATTTTGTAAATAACATCAGGAGCATTCTAGGGGGAAGTGTTTATGTATTTATTTATTATTGATTTTTAAAAAATGCATTTAACATTAGTAGTTATTACAAATCCAGTCTCAGCAACAGGAAGGAGATAAGCTATTTCCACATTATTAAATGCAGGATGCCTAGGGAATTGAGATGATTTATCCTTTATATAAATATATTAAATATTAATGAATAGTGATTACAGAAATTAATTTATAGCTGCATTTAATTTTCTAATAACCTTTCATAGCTTTATTCCTTTGTTGCAAACAATGCATATTTAAATACAGCCCCTTGACAAATACCTTGGATGACTACAGAATGATCTTGTCTACAGATCAGAGTGCTTCATGCAGTCACTGGATAAGAGAGAGAGGTTGAAGTGGAACGAGTTTTATCCAATCAATGCTCTGGCTCAAGAAGAGATAACACAGATAAGATTCAGAAACTTAGAAAAGGCAGCTGTATCTTACTACAGGACATATTTGGCCCTTTTGGGAGACATCTATCATCACCTATTTTGAAAAACCTAAAATATCTGTTTTACAGTTTCTCATCAATCTGCATGGAATATTTTGAATTTCTATGGCTCAATTTTATTTTCTTTTCTTAGGAAGAATGCTTGCATTTACCTCATGCAACTTTTTGTCCCCATGAGTCAATTTTCTACTTTTCCAGCTGTCAATAACATTTATAGTTGTTTTGTGGTTTATTTTTGCTTTCATTTGAGCTCTGGTCTGGGCACAGATCTTCTCCAGAGGAAAGGTCAGTTCCAATTCTGACATGGATGTGTTGCATCATCTTGGACAGGTCAATCTTAGGCAATGTCATGGTCAATCTATTCCCTGTGCCTATGTTTTCCCATCAGGGAAATAGGTGAGGGATGTCTTATTTCTTCTCCTTTTTTGCTGGTCTAAAAAATAGGTGCAGAAGAGAGCTGAACTTTTCTGTTGTTCCAGGTTGCTCAAGTTATGCTCTCAGACAGTAGGTTGGATGTGAACTATATCTTAACTGTGGCTGCCTGCAGAGCTTCTAGATTTCCAAAATTTCTATGAACTCCTTTTCTCTTTTTGTTATTTCAGGCTTTTTCTATGTAGATTAAAGGTTGGAGAAACACAGTGAAGAGACAAAATAGTTCTGCCATGCATGCTCATTTCTGTCCTGTTCAGGCCTCGTCTGGCTTCCCCTGGGACTAAGACAAATGGATGAGTCTTAATCTGGGGGCCACTGGAGATCTGCAGGGAATTTCCACAGATCTCGAATAGCAAAAATGAAATAAGCTTTTGTGTGTTCTTCTTTCCCTGAGCACGAGTTAGAACAGGAGGAATTTGACATTCGGGGAACGAGTTTTCAGTGATTAGCTAGGTTTGTGTAATTGAGATTCCCTGTAAACTTCACAAACAATAAATTCATCCTCATGTAAGCAAGAGAGAAATAGTTGAGGGAGACTTGGGGAAGAAGACATAGAGGGGAAAAGGGCAGCCATAAATTGTCACCTTCAGAGTACATGGGGACCAATTTCCATCAGCTCAGCCATGGAACAGAAATAACAACAGAATTTCCAGAGTGACGCTGTACATGCAGCAGGATGGTAAAGGGGTCTATGCACAGTTTGGTGATGCCAGTACTGTGAGTTGCTTTGCTAAGTAATTCTCACTCATGGCTAACAGTGATAAGGAAGTATTCTGTCTCCTTCATGTTAGGCTGATTTTAAACAGGGATGGTTTCTCCATCTCATTTTAATTGTCTGCTATTGCCTGCTGCAGATCTGAAAACCAAAGCACTTTAAAGTACATGATAAATTTATGATAAGAGGAAACTGCCAGATTCCAGGGGTGATGAAAGCATGTCTAAAGAAATGTTTAAGTCCTAAGTGGGTGGAATGCAGATCCTCCTTGTGGAGCACAAATGGAGTGGTCCAGTACTTGCTGGGACCTTGGCAAACAGCCTTGTTTTCATGTGCTCCTCCTAGTCTTTGTTAGAAAATGGTTTGATATTGACATGCTCTGTCAAACCTGTGGAAGTAATGAATGTCTTTTGTATTGGAATCAGTTTAGTTTGTGTCCTGCACTGCAAAAGTAAGTTCACTGCCTGTGTAAAGCATCGCTGGCCGCTAGGATGCACAGAATGTTTTACAGAGCACAAGTTCCCTTTGCGTAATAGATGTATCTAATTCATGATCAAAACTGTAATTCTACCAAACAGGTATGTGTTAAGTCATCTAGATCTTCTTGTATCTTTTTTTTTAAAAAAAAAAACAGCAGAGCTTGGAAAGTCTACAAACTATTGAGCATTCAGAACCAGGACAAGCTCTTTGTGAACACACCCTGAGAGCAGTGTACTTGTTGGTGGACATGGTGTTGAGCAACATGTCAACATACAGAGTGTCAGGGAAGGCAGCAGACCCATCGGGAGTCTATTGGTTTGAGCATTGATTCTGGCGCGTGTATTAGAATACAAAGAGCTACTCTGGATCTTATCTCCTGGCCTGCTGCCAGATTCATTTCCAAGCTCAATGTTTCATGCTGCCAGCCAGAGTAATCTATGCCTTTGTGCATCTGGACATAACAGCTCTGCTTGCTATTGGTGAAATGTTTGCTGTCCTTTTTGTGAGAAAACTGTCAACTCCTCTGCACTGCTCTGCTCTTTGGAGGCAAGCAGTGTTCCATGAGAAAAGGAAATTTTGAATAAACCTGACATTATCAGGTTTTCCTATCCTCTGGAGTGAACAGATGAGAATCCAAAGCAGATAGAGTATCATACAAAGGTGTTTCAACTGTATTGCAATGTGACTGTCGGAAAATTTGAAAACAAGCTCTTTGGTCTGTTGTGCTGCCTGAAGGTGTTTCCATTTCTGTCTGCCAGAGCAGAACCTCACAGGATGCGCTTTTGTGGTCAGGATCATAAAAATGACTGGTCCAATACACTGTCAGTGTAAGTCCTGGTATGTGTTTGAACCATTCACATCAGTAGATGCCCAAAGATAAATCCATTCTAGGGAAGTAACCATTAACACCTTCAGCAGTATTACTGTTTAAGCTTCCTTACTCTACCCTGACCCTACTGCGCTGAACCCATGTGGTGAACCACATCAAAGAGCCCATCCTGCTGAAATGAATATTTTTCTTGTGTTCTCCCAATTCTAGCCAATATATTATTTCTGCCAGTTGGGTCATCACACAGGTGCATGGAAAGGGATGCCAGCACATCATGTTGAGGCAGATGTAAACAGATGGACTGTGTGAAGAAATACATGCCATTGCACCTTCATGTTCTTTGCAGAGGATGTGATGTTTAAGCATAAAAATACACATGCAGAATGGGTTTTCTTTAGCTGTCACTTAATCCCCATGCCTGTACGTGTCAACATGTGACTAGCTATATTGAAATTAAACAGAAATATGTAGGCTTAAAATTGAATAGCAAAAGATGTTGGTGCATACCTGCCTAATTTAACACAAGTCAGGATCAGCCCTTTAAACTCCCAGCAGAACTTGAGGACAGTCAGCCCTTCAGAGGGTTCATCTTTCTGAGTGGAGCATCGGAACTGTCCTGTATCCAGCTGAACCATGTGAATATAGGAGAGGAGAATTTGACCAACTGAGTGTAAATTTGGAAGGAAGTCTGCTACCTGTGGACTTGGATTTTTCAGGAAAAAAACCGAATTTTGCTGAGAATTTCTGTCAGAGGAAAAGCAGTTGCAGGGGACTTTGCTTTTTCTGTAACATGGGTAAGTATAGTGTAGTAATTATTATGTACTCTTTACACAAGAAGCAGCTGGAAAGACTTCATGAAGCATCATCATTTCGGCTGAAGTAACAGGGATAAAAGTTAATACTTTGGTAATCATCCTAGCTCTAATAAAAGTTGTTGCTATTTTTATTCATGGCTTATTGGGCAGAAAATGAGACGGTGTTTCAGAAGGTAACAAAGCCATGTGTTCCCACACAAACTATTTTGAGTCGTTTGCATGAATGGCCCCTAACAGCTTGACAGAGTGATGAGCTTTTGGGTAAAAGCAGACAAAAAGTGAGTCTAACTAAAATAAGTGCAAGTCTATATGAATGGTAGGGAAGGCCAGCCAATGATCTTGGGGGGAAATTGGATGCAAAGGAGCATAAAGGACAGTAGGGATGCCTATGCATTTTGCATTACTGAAGTGTACTTGCTGTGATGATGATGGTTGGAGTCTAAGAAACTCCACTTTGGAGCATTACTGCAATCCTGTTGGATGAAGGTATAGACTATAGAAAGTCCTCACCAAATGGTTTGCTTTGGTGCATCCCCATGCTCAGTGTTCATTGCTGTCTTCAGGCCCATGGAAGATGAGTTTGATACAAAATTGAATGTGGAGCTGGGCAGTTTAAAACAGTCCTTTTTAGCTGGAAAGATAAGGTCTGTCACTTCCAATGCTTTGCCAGGTGTTTGCCTCGGTGGTAGCACGTGGAGAGCAGAAGACTGTACAGGTCTGTCAGATAAATGAGTCCATTTCGGAACTCCTGACTGTGGGTTATATCTGACTGCTCAGTTTGGGAGTCTCTCCTGGCCTCTGTTATCTCTGGCAACTTGGCTGCCAAGGTAAACTAAACAGAAAAGAAATCATGATAATAACACCATCAGCACCACTACCACATCATTGGTATTTCTTTTCATTTGTTAAAAGCAAATGTTAATTCCTTGATAGACACTGGCGTTGCAGTAGGAATGCCCTGTATTTTTTTGTTACAAAATCAGTGAATTTACCGAATGAGTTCAGGAAAATTAATCGACTCATAACTTATGAATTTCAGAGGAGATATGAAAGGGGTTTTAGGCTCTGGTTTGTGAACTTGGGAACCCATGAAAAACAAGCTATTTTACATAGGCTGAGATTGTATGAATATCTCCATATCTGCTATTGAAAAGGGGATTCAGAAACAGAAGACCTGTGGTACATGAGGACTGAGAGCTGACTAAGCACGGTTCTGGCACTTGTCTTGGTATATGGCACTCCTGTCATGACCTTTTGCAACTTTCAAGCATACCCCTTGAGAATAACCACAAACTGATGCACAAACTGTTAGAGAAGCTGAGGTTTATTTAAATTCAGCTGTTGGTTTGGAATCAAGTTGTCTGTCAAAGTGCAGGGTAGATATGAGGTGGCAAACTGTCTTTGTGGAGTGCAATTCAGTGAGAATGGGCCGTCAAAGACAAAAATTCAGTCTTGACTCTTCTGTTCCATTGAAATTATTTAAAGTACATTAAAAGAGGAGGATGACACTTTTGATTGCCTGTATTATTCTCATTAACTGTATAAATTTAAATGGAAAAACCAATTTAAACAAAAACCCTTTTCTTTTAAATTGCAAATTCTGCATGTGTCATTTTGTCCCAGTGTGGTTTTACTGCCCAAATGCTGTAAACCCATAAAAAATAGGATTTGTGGTGGTTGTAATTAAACTCAGTGCAACGTGTTACAACTGAAAAATGCCAGCCAACTAAGTATTATTGGTGAAATTGAGAATTTCATGAATGAGGGCAGAGATAGAGAGCTGCCTTTGGGTGTTTTTTTCAGCATGACTTTCAGCATTGCTCAGAATGAGATGACATCAGGGAGAAAAGTACCTAACCAGAGCTTGTAGTTATTACTATTTTGAATGCTTATGCAGCTGCTTCACTGGAGCCAGATTGATCCATTTCTAGGCAATGGCCATTATGTATCGTTTCATACAGAAAATGCAATGCTTTTCTTTTAAGTTGTCCTTTCTGATGGATGTTATTATGCTGAATCTTATTGCATTATAGTATAGTTTCGAAATATTAAGATATTTATGCCTTTGGTAAGTACGGGAAAACTGTGAATATGATACAGTATTTGAAAATATTTGTCTTTACGAAGGAGGAAAGTATCCTTGGGTGATGAGCTGTTCCTAGCAGAGACATTGTACTTTCTGTTCCAGTATGAGATGGTGAAGTGTGTGAGGCTTCCAGCTTGAAGGATGCCCTGATATATTTTAAACCCTTGTATTCATGGCAGGATCTGTCGCCCATCTACTCTGACTTCCTCAACTGTTCCCATTTTAATGTAAAATATTTTTTTTATTCCAAATACGTTACTCTGCCTTTAAAAATATAAGCAGCTAAGCCCATATATTTTTAATATTCTTGAAGTCATTTTTTTCAGGGATTTTTGAAGTCACTCTTTCAGGGGGGTTGCCCAAGAACCCTCAGAAAAAAAAAAGGAGAAGCTAAGCAGGAAAGGGGAGCCAAGGAAATCAATTGTAGCCTGAGACCGATTCTTTCTTAGAAGAGGTATGTCAGGTGTCAGACTTTAAATATATGTATGCTATGAGAGTACAGACTCAGTGAAGAGCCCTGGAGAAAACTGTAGGGATCACTGTGGGAGTGCTTTTGTCGCCAATATCCACAGGACTTTTTGTAAGGATTACAGAGTATCTTTGAGATTAGGTGATTAAAAACCATTGACCATCAAGGTCTTTCTGTGTAAGAACGGATGGTGTGATTTGCTGTGTGATGTTTGCCACAGATAATCAGAGTGGGGAAAAAAAGAGCTCAGAATTATAGATTTGCACCCCATATCCTCTTTTTTTATGGTTTTGACCACTTTCTTGTATATAAATGAAGGAAGAAATAAACGATACTTATGCTTGCTTCCCCCCCTTAGAGCTATGTGCTTCAAAAGGAAATGAATGAAGAATAAGAGTGCCCATTTTACCTAGGTATGAAACATAAATGTTGTCACTATTCTTTGTGGTGACTTAAATGCTTTTTTTTATCCCCCGAGCTATGTCCCCCATGGTGGGTCAGCCTGAAGTTCTGATGGGAAATCATTTCAGTCCCTGATGTTCAAGCTCAAAGACATGCTTAGCTTGCTGCCTGACGCTATAGCTAGACAGCAGCCGATGTTGCCAGGTGCTTGCTCTCCAAAGGGCAGGCCCCTCTCCTAAGGTGCACAATGTACAGGATGCTCAAACAATTGACTGAATCTTTACGGTGGCTCTGCTTTACTTGGTGATGTTGCTAATGTTTCAGGGAGTTGTCCCTAGAAAGGCCGTTGCAGAAATATCAACACCTACTAAAAAGAGCTGGCATCAGCAGACAGCCTGCTATGAACTCCCTCTGCTGTGTTGCTCCATGCCAGCCCCCAGGTATGGCTATTTATGGCTTGTGAAGACTCATTGATACTCATGATGCTTGGTCTCTTGCCTGGCACTTTGAGTGCTGCAGAGCAGCATTGCAACCCTGTCCTGCTAAGTATTTCAGAGCAGCTGGGCTGCCAGGACTGCTGCTGTAGAGTCCCAGCATGGGACTTGGAGACTCCAGCTGCAGTGTGGGCTCACCTGAGAAAGCACAGCATCCCTGCTTGCAACCTACTGTGATAACCTCCACTCTCAGCATGACACAACACAACCATCATGCTGTCCTGTAAGTTGGTATGTCAGGTGCATGCACTGTTTTATAACCCAATGTTAAAGATCTTAAACGTTGCAAAAATCAGGGGTACTTCAAAGAAACCTTCTACTTTATAATAACACAGCAAGCCTGTATCTTTCTACCATAATTTGTCTCTGCATTACTATATGACATAAAATGAAACCTATGGGGAAGAAATAACTTTGGTGCAAAGAATTTTCTCGATGTTTACAATAGATATGACCTTATATTGAGTACTTGCATTTGTGCAGCTGCCAGAGCATTGTTCCTCAATGCCGAACAAAACTGTGTAAAGTAAAAGAAAATATTTAAATTCTTATGAAGTCTTGCAAACCTTGCAGCCTCTCTAAGATCTGAGGGTAGTAACGCACAGTCACCGTGTGCAAAGAAGGATCTTAACCCAGGAGGATTAAGAAGCATCTTGGCTGCCCCATGCTCATGTTATTTCAGTGAGTCTCCTCACAAAGGTGAAGTTGTTTACAGAGAGCTTTACAGTATCCAACCAAATACAGCTTATTGGAACAGGTTCTACTGCAACAGGAACAGTGAAAGTGGAAGCACAAGTCTCCTTCAAAAGGAACTCATAAAGAAATCCCAAACTGCACAGTCTTCTGTTGCTCGTCAGCTGGATTTGGGCTCTGTATCCATTTTAAAAGCATTTCCTGTTGTTGGGTATTTTTGGCTTAGTTGAATGAAGTGTAGGAATGTGTTAGTACCCTCTGCTGGTTTGGGCAATCCTGTCTTTGGTCAGTTTTTGAAAAGGAAGGTTGCAGAGACTGCTGTTGAACAACACGCACCTCCTGTGTTTCTCTGTAGATAACCTTTAGGCTACTGGAGCCGTGCAGATGGGGCTTGTATTTGTCCCCCAATCAGTGCTCCATGGTAACCTTATTTAAAAGCCAAATGCAGACTTAAGACATATTTCAACAGTGAACCAAGAGAGCAGTATCAGAACAGAAAAATTTTCATTGATAACAGATCATGTATTCAGCTAGCTAAGGAGGACGAAAGAAAAAGATATTGTATCTATAAGTCTAAGTAAGCCTGTGTGTGTGTGTATTAAGGACTTAACTCAATTTGAAAAATGGTGCCCAAATTTGTTTCTGCTGTGAGTAGAGTGTTTCTCAGCCTCAGATGAGCCATTATATTTATCCAGCATGACATCTGTTAAAATATTTTTGAATGAAGAGCCTGTATGGAGCATACATAATAAGATCGCTTCTGTGAGCGTGTTTGTATTCCTGACAGACGAGAATGGCTCATTTGGAGGCCTCCCAATTTTATGTGGTTTAGTAGATGTGCTAGATCCTAGATTAAAACCCACAAGAAAATGCAATTAGTGAAACAAAATTTAGTGCATATGCCCCACGGCTAGTTTTTACATTGCAGCATCTTTGCTGTTAATTTTTCTTCTACTTCTTCGAAGCACTGAAAACAAGAGATTATCAAATTAGGGACCTAATCATATCACAAACTCAAGCATTATTTTCCAGTACTTCGATATTTTTCTTCTTAAAGAATATTTTTAAAGGGACCTGATCCTCTTTTCATTAAGGAAACAAAACAGCCAGGCTCATAAACTTTGACCTTGGATTGTAATCTGGCACAACCCAGCTAATGGAAACACTCCCACTGAAATAAAATAGTCAACTTTCTTAACTAAAGATTTGTAGGATCTGGCTTCTGGTTCACCAAGTTACAGGCCAAAGCAAAGTTTACAGCCCAGTTATAAATATTTGAAAAATGAGGAGCATAATGGAAATGCTGACACATCTTTAACCATAGAGGCATAAGCAGTACAGTGTTGTAATCTGTCAGTGCCGTTTTGACAGTGGTTATACAATAAAGCAATCCAGGCCTGGAGCACTTTTAGCTAAATGTATCAATATGAGCCTAATTTACTTAGACCTTCGTGTAGTCATTCATATTAAAAATCTCTAGCACTCTGATGTATAGATCAAGACAGCTTCTTTCTCCCCCATTTATACCAGACAGGTAAAGTACACAATAAATAGGCAGAATATTAAATTGCTGAGGCGGTCTTTCTTCAGACTTTTCTTCAGACCACCATTTACAAAACAGTATCCTAAGAGCTATATATCCTTTGGAGTGTTAATATGTAACCAGAACAAACAGAGGACATAGGAAAGGTGGAGAAAAGTTAGATATATAAGCAAGAAAAGGTGAGTTATTGATTTTATTGACTGGTCTGTTAACTTCTGACATTGCAATAAAGCTTTATTTATTTGTATACAGAAGACTCAATTACATAGATACATATCATTTTAACAACTGGGTTATTTACAGGAGAATTGCAGCTTCATAAATAATATAGACCTGCATTTCTCAAGCTGATATTTATCCATTGGTACCATTTATGGATTTGTGGTGTCTACAAATGGTCTTTGGAGGAAAGTCATTAGAGTAACATTAAGTAAAAACAATATAATCACAAAACACGTGATTATAAAAATACACGTGTGAAGTACACTAACACATACAAGTGGTGTGCTTCACAGTGACTGAAATAAAACCTATTGTACCCTGTTTTTTTATTTGTGACTCTCTTATGAATGTCAATCATACATATTACATACAGGGCTGGATTTTCCCTAGTAGCTCTTTAAATAACATTTTAACTGAGAAGATGGTAAGTACGGATGTAAGTATTTTGGGGAGTTCTTTAGTGTGCTTTCAACTAAGACTAAGCTTTGAACCCAGACACCTCTTGCTGAGTGAAATCTGCTTAACATGCTATCATCTATATAATCCACAGGCCCCGCAGAATAATAAGGGGAGCAATCTGAGTGATGGTTAGTGGAATGACTGATTGTGACCAGAACCTCGCTTGGGACTGTATAGTAGTCAGCAAATATTATTTCCTCCAGCAGTCCTTCAGTAACGAGTACACTGAGGGAGTTAGGTGATGAGAATAGGAGCTTTTTGTGCAGACACGTGGATGCAAGGAAAGCATGCAGTGACTTTGTCCCAAAGACAAGAAGAAGTTATCCCAGAGAGATGGTGCAGATCCCTTCAACATGGAGGAAAAAGAACTCTAGAGCCCAGTTGCACAGACATTGCACCACATTCCACATACATGTTTACCCTAAAGATAGGGTGGTATCAGGATGATAAGAATTATGTGACTGGGGGTTGCAAAATGCTGGCAAAATCTGCCAATGCGATCGCTGTAATTGACCCAATGATGTTCTTTACATGTGAAAGGAAAAGAGCTGGTGAAGATTTTACAGGAATTCTGTGATGGTTGGACATTGAGCCTGAATCTTGTGTGCCAGTTTTGGCTGGGATAGAATTAATTTTCTTCACAGTATCCAGTAGGTGACTATGTTTTGGATTTGTGGAAACAGTGTTGATAACACAGGGATGTTATAATTACTTCTGGGCACTGCTCACACAGAGTCAAGGCTGCTTCTTCTTCTCATCCCACCCCACCAGCAAGTAGGCTGGGAGTGCACAAGAAGCTGCAAAGGGACACAGCTGGGAGAGCTGACCCCAACTGACCATAAGATGTCATGCTCCACAATAAAACTTGGGAGAGTAAGAAGGAAGGGATACGTTCGGAGTGATGGCTTTTATCTTCCCAAGTAACCATCACTCATGATGGAGCCCTGCTTTCCCAGACGTGGCTGAACACCTGTGTGCTGCTGGGAAATAGTGAATGAATTCCTTGTTTTGCTTTACTTGCCTGTGCGGATATACCTTTACCTATTAAACCACCGTGAGATTTCTCACTTTTACCTTTCTGGTTCTTTCTTCTATCCCACTGGAGTGAGCGAGTGGCTGTGTGGGGCTTAGTTGCCAGCTGCAATTAAAACACAACAGTCCTTTTTGGTGCCCAACATTGGTGAAGGGTTTGAGATAATGACAGATTTGATTGGAATGTGTTACATTGAATTTATAGCTATCATTGCTGTTTAGCTATTAATGGGCTGGATTTTGTGCTTGTCATGGGCCTTGCTTGCCTCACTGTATATTAGAATCTACTACTCTTTAGTGGCTGCATTTTGGTTTTGCTGCTTGCTGTACTGCTTTTCATCTTACTCTGCTGTGCCTGGAAATATTTTGACAACACAGTAGTGATGCACCTGAGCTGGTAGATGGCCAGAGTATCGTTGCTGTTTCTGTGCTACCATACCAGACAGGCTGGAACTCCAGTGTGAATTTGAGTCAAAGGGACTACACCTGTGGACGAGTCCACACAGTAGCACCTTGAAGAACTTGTGGCCATGGATAAGCCATGCCAGAGCAGGTACATCTAGAAATGTCTGTAGCCATGGTTATGTCTGTGCCGGAGCGGGTATACTTCTGAGAGGATTGTGGCTCGATTATCAGTCTCCACTGGAGAAGGTACACCTTGAAGAATCTGTGGCTATGGATAAATCCATACTGCAGCAAGTACACCTTGAAGAACCAGTGGCTGTGACTGAGGTCGTGCTGGAGCACCTCAAAGTGTGTGGCCATGGATAAGCTCATGACAGAGCAGGTGCACTCTATAAGGGACAGCAACCATGAATAAGGCCATGTTGGAGCAGGTTTACTTCTGAAGGGACAGTAGCTGTGGATAAGGCCACACAGGAGCAGGTATATCTCTGATGGCATTGGGGCCATGGAGAAGGCCATGCTGGAACATGGTGACAAAGTGACTGTGGCTGTGGATAAATCTATGCTACAGCAGGTATATTCCTGGAGAGACTGTGTCTCATCGATAAGGCTCCACTTGGTGCAGGGACACCCCTAAGGCACTGCAGTCTGTGGATAAAAAGCTCCAAGCTGGAGCAAGGGCAAGTGGAGGACTTCATTGCAATGTTAAACATAACAGTCTGGTCCAAAGCGACCGATATTAGAGACTGTAATGGAAATAACTTTAAATCGTTGTGAACCGTGATTTCACTTGCATGTTACAGGAATTACTTTAGCAGGAACCCCCTGAACCAATTGAGGACTAGTCTTTGAACAAATTAAACAGCAGACAGTCCATACAGCAGCATTCCACTCCCCATGCTTTCCCACAATACAACAGGACCCATCAGTAAAAAGGGCATATTGATTTTCAAGGTCCAGGACAGTGTTACAGGCAGCAGTGCAGGACTCCTATTATCACTCAGGACAGGAGAAGATGTTAAAAATGTACTCTACCACAGCCAAACCCAGCACATCTTGCTTTTGCTTGATTACCACCTAATCTTTCTTTCCCTTATGGCAGCCATAAGGAACAGATGGAGGAAGTACTGGCTATTTCAAGACAACCCTGGCTGTCTTTTGCATATCCCCAAAACTGGAAGTGCTAATAGAAGATACTAATAAGGCACTGACTATCCACTTCCATAAAGCACATCAGGTGTCCTGAACCATTTGTTGACTTCCAAAGGATCTGAGTTGCAGGAAAGGCTAGCCCAGGGTTCTCTGTGCTCCAAGTCCTCTGTGCTCCACTACGGCCAGATGCGAGACAGCTTCTGCCTAGAAGTAGCACGACTGTGTTAAAGAGGCTCAAGTGTGTGTGCATAGAGCACCACATGAGCACAGCCATACAGATTCCACACCAGGACTGGCTTATATCTGCTCAGCTGGGAGCATGGACAAAGGACTTCAAATCTTTTTGCCTATATGTATCTCTAGATGTGGTCTTATTTTTTGTAAATATAGCTAGATTCTTCTGAAGGGTTTCATGCTTCAAAATCAGATGAGAGAGCTCTTACAGAAATATTGAATAGTTTAAAAATGTTTTTTTTAAAAGCATTTTTTAGAAGGAATCAGTAACTACTTTATGCCCAACTCCAAATTATGTTTAGTAGGCACATATGCACACCTGTGTACACATGTGCTGAGATCTGACATAATCCTCGAAGTAAAGAATATGACAAATGGAAGCTGATGCTGGTTTTGTGTTGTTCTGTAATGGAGTTAGAATAATGACAGGACAATAATATAATAGAATTCTGGAAAGCCCTTACTCTACTTGACTTTAAGTGGATGTAAAATCTTAGAAATGAGAGGACAATAAAATAATGCTTTGTAAAAAGGATAAAAGAATAATATTACCTAAGTCTATTAGTGACATAACATACTATGAATGCACTTAAATTAATAGCTACTTTAACCAGTAGATATTTTTCAATTACTGTAATGCTGAAAAAATAAACAGAGCAATAATATAAAAATGAAAGTATACAGGAAATTAATTTGTTTAAAAACGTGTCTATATATAGCGAAGCATACGTATATATATATGAACTCAAACATTCTCATGGATTACCAACAGTTTCTATATTCCATATAATTTAATCCTGTTAAGACATGTGACAGTGCCCTCTCTCAGTCTTTGAAGAAAGTTGCCTGCGACTTGGTATTTTGACAAAGCTACATCATGTGGCTTCTTTTTTTTTTACTTTATTTCCTTACTGCACAGCACATCATTACAAAGAGGTCTTGCCATGGCAAGGTCTCCTAACCAGGAGATCTTTCATGTAATATGACTGTTCTGGGATATATGCCTGTCATGTGTAAAGCCTTTTTAACCTGCGCTGTATTCCTAAACCCTTTCTAGAGAACTAATCCAACACGTGAAATCCAGTGGGAGTTTGACATGAAGTCAAGATCAACATATTACAAGAACAGTGTTTGTAAAACCACTTGGTACTTCATTTCCCCTCAGATCTGTTTTAGGGTATTTTTAGTGTGTGAAAGAAATCTTAGCGATTGCTGCACAGTGTTTCACTATCATTGTATCATAAATAGCTCCTTAAATTCAGGAGGCAGACGGGACGGTAATGCTGACTACCAGTTCTCTAGGTCTTTTGTGGTTTTAGCTTTTGGTGTACACAGAAGGAAGGGAATGGAAGTATGTATGTGTGTAGGAACTAAAAGCCCTCGCTGTGTGTTTTAAACTTGGCTTAGCAATGGTCAGACTTGACATAGCTTGCAAGACCTGGCCAGTAGACTGAATGTTCTTTGAAAACCAGATAAATTTGAAGTGTTTGGGAGCTCCTGGCAAACGTTCCTTGTAAAGAGTCACTATAATTGATTTCAGACAATAAGAAAGAGATAGAAGTTAATTCAGTTCAGGATTTACAAGATCTGGATGTATGCGTACCATGAGTTTCTGCAGCTCCCAGCCAACACTTTCATTTGAAATAATGGCTCACCCTGCTGAGCTACATCATAAGAACTTGCTGCAGATATCAGACAGCACAGGCTGCTTTGGAAAGGGGAGTACTGTTGAAATTTTGTAGCTACGAATTTCTGAAGGTGTCTGTGCAGCTAAATAGGTTTATCATGTGGACTTACCAGTTTTGTGATTTAGTTTGATCTAGTAGTGGGGTCTCCTGCATACAGAGTTGCTGCTACTGTTAAGTTTTCCTCCTGGATCTCGACTGGACTCCTGCAGTATGTCACTCTGTGGGACAGCTCTTTCAAGGGTCTCAATAAAGTCTGAACAGATGAACAACCTGTAATGAGACACTTGATGGAGCTGCCCCACAGGGCTGTGTAAAGACCACAGCAGAGAGTGTGAAATTGTTAAAGACACCACAGGGATGAAATCAGGCAGTGAACTCAGTAGCTAGAGTGATAAACCATTGTTGCTTGACCATACTTGCTGGTCAGGATGCTCCAATAGGAGTTTACATATATTGTGGGGTACATTTTCCTGAACGCTGGCTCTGCTGAAGATCTAAATGCCAGATGCTTTTACTGGGTTTAATCAAACGCTTCCTCCCTTAACTGAATATTCTCCACTCACTGAACCAGATGATGTGAATTTCTAAACAGACTCTCATAGGACTGGTAGGACACTAGGTTCATCCCCTTTCCACCTTACAGTTTCTTCTTTCCATTTTCTGGTAGGTGGCAAAGCAGCAAGTTAAATCTCTGTCCTCAGAGACCTACCTGTGTCCTATCCTTTGTAAACAAGTGTACCAACGTAACTTATAAAAAGCAAAAGGTGTCAGACATGTTACTTTTTTTCTTCCACACAGGAGCGTGAACTACCGTGCACCAGAGCCTGTCCACAGGTATTTCCTGGCTTTCAGCAGCCTTTAGCGCCAGCAGCAAAGCCCATGATATGTAAACTGTGCAAGGCTACCTAGGCAAACAACAATATATATTATTATAGGATACTGTAGTCTACCTTATATTGGGGAGGGTATGGGAGTCAGATGGGGACGGTGAATGTCAGGAGATTGAGATTGTGGTAGTAAGCTTGCGCTCTGCCCTGTTAGTAAGAAAAATGCACGCATGGATAAATGTTGTAAAAAATCATAAAGAAATCTTAGTTAGCTATAAAGATGGCAGTGTAACAGTGGTTCCAAAATAGATGTTCTTTAATGTACTCACTCTTTGGCATTTAGTAAGCTTCCAGGGATGGAAAGAAAAGAAAGTTTAATTTAGAGAAGCCTCCTGCCCTTCTTAGCTAGGGATCAGCTGCCCAACATGAAATAATAATGCATTCAACTGTCCATCTTCTGGTAAGTAACCTTTATCATCATTGCATTCACCAGCACTAACAGCAAACAGAGAATATGAAATGTATGGATTCAGAGAAAACTGATAGGGTCTTTTTGACCTTAATGTGGTTATATTTGTGCTAATGCATACAGTATAAAAGAATCTAGAACTCTCAATATGGAGGGTCCAATTCATAAAAAATGTATGTACCATTAACAAGGGATTTTTATGCAATGTACTTAGAGGGGGGGTAAAGAAAAGTAGAATGAGCCTATTTCAAATAAAGAACATACTTTTGCAATTATATCCCTTCACCTTTTCTGCAGTAGTTATGCTTCTTTTCTCCCGTGAAGTATCTGAAGTGGAAGAATATTCATATAGGCACAAATAAGAAAAAATTTCACTCAGGGAAAAGAGAAATTAGAAAAGATAAGACAATGAAAGAGGAGCAAAAGTCAACATCAGAAAGAAAATTATTTGGGAAAGCTGGGGGTTTGCTTTATCTGTGATTTTGTGCTTTGACATGGTAGGGTTTTTTTGATGGTAAATAGAACTGGTGGTCACCCAGGAGAAGTTCTCTGCAACATAAATCACTCTAATATCCTGATTTTCATTATAAACAGTCCTAGGCTTTTAATGTTTTCAGTCCTGATCCCAAAAGATGCAAGTGCATAAATACAAGTCAAGCTATGTGCATGTGCGTAATGAGCACAGTGATTTCATCTATCTTAGGTGTCTTACAAGAGAAGATCCTTTAGCAGAAAATATCCCTGGAGACGAGACAAAGGAAAGATTTTGTGCTCTGCTGGCAGATGGATTTTGAGCTCTGTGGTGATTTTGGTAGCTTTGCAGTAGCAACTCTGTGGCAGTTTCAGATAAGTATAAAACTGTGGAGTTTTACTTACTCAGGTACTGAATAGTGCAGCCACTAAAGCAAATCTGCTCTGTTCATTCTCCTGTCTAATTCAATCCATTTTGTATGCAGGATTTTTAGCTTCTCTGTACAGGATATCGAATTGACGTATATGTCAATATGGTAGATCAATATGGCATTTCCTTATCATACCACAAACATTTTCAAAGGTAAACTAAAAGGGTTTTGTACTTAGATAGGGGAAAATTAAGAATGAGAGTTAAGTTATGTAAGTTGAGACATTGTGGAAGATAAGCACAGTACTTGTATGTTGTGCTGAAGTGATTGAACAGTAAAATAATTATATTGACAGTTCAACATTGTTAGGTTTCAGAGTTAACAGGTGCTGGTGGTAATTCTCCATACACCCAGATTTCTATTTGTTTTGGTTTTTTTGTGAGGCTGAAATCACTGCCTAAAAATAAATGCCTATAATCTGCAGTAAGGGTCAGTGGGAAGAGATTAATTGCTTAATGATCTGTGGGATAACCTGATACTTAAGAGAGGTTTGATACAATCCAAATGAGTGAATTGTACACCACATCTTTGTCACGGACTGGAAGAAAACAGGTATCTGGCCACTTAAATTAAAGCCATCTGAGTTTAAATTCATACATTTCTGTAGATGATTTATTATTGTCATTTGATTTCTGAACTTGAATTTCTTTCCTGGAATATGTCCTCGGATAACCATAAGATAATACCGATGTAAAATAGATTCAGCATAAAATCTCAATTTTCTCTCCTGCAAGTATTGTAAAATTTAGATATGTTTGTGATATTCTGTGTAGCAATGTGATTAGGAAGGTTTTATGATGAGGTGAAGCAATCTGATTAGGAAGGTTTTATGATGAGGTGATTCGGAAAAGCTTCCTACCTATGCGTCCGGCCTCTGAGGCAGTAAGAAAATGAAAATAGTGAAACCAAGAGCCACAATTCATGGAAGAATGAAGATTGTTTGGAGGGAATGTTAAGATTTTTCATTATCAGCTGCATCTTTTTCTTTCAGCTATTAAGTTTTGTTCAGCAAGATTGCTTCTGTTATAATCACTGACAATTAAGGGCTCATTTAATGAAGAGCTGAGTTACTTTAATCAGAGATGATGGACTTTCACACACCATACCTGATAATTTGAATATTATCAGTCAATCTATTTAATTTCTTTAGAAAAGTTATCTTTTTTTCTCCTGATAATATGGCTTATGATGTAAATGCAGCTATATTACATGCTCATTCTGTGAGTTTATTAGTTTTAAAATGTAAGACTATTTTTTTCACAGATAGTATTTTCACTTTAATGATTTCATTCGTAAAGCTTTATCTTTAATGTGAGTTGGCTCAAAGAGTAAGAAAAAAGTCTACTTTTGATTTCTTATTGTTAAATTTTCTGAAAGATAAATACAAGTAATTTAATGTCAGGTTGTGGAACTGTATCTAAGGTTTTTAATATGAACTGTTCCTTGAAATAGCATGCTCTTTTATGAATAATGATTAATTTAAAATATTTGCTTAAGTGGGTATCTCAGAAGAATTTATATATTCTTTTGATTATAGAAAATCTATTGTTATTAAATTTAATCCCACTTGGATTTCAAAGCATTTAGTACTAAAGGGAAGTGGCCCAGCATCTCCCTGGTTCTGATACAAATGTGAGTCGTGTGGCATATTGAATTCATTCTTGAAGACCATGAGGAAGTTGTTTATGTCCAGATCATCTGCTGAGGCTAGTCCTATGCTGTGGTTTGAGCATTGACTTTGAGTGGCTTTTGATGCAGAGTGCGAGAGGAGCTACTATGGCGCATCATGCCTTTGAGCAGACACACACCCATATCTGTAGATGAACCAGGATGTCCTGCAGATTTGTCTTGCCAGAGCTGCTGGTAGCCCTGGAGCAGTTGTGTTGACCCATGCTTTCCTGAACAGTATAACTATAGTTGAAGAGATCTAGGTGCCTAAATGATGCTGATTTGAGAATGCGGATCTGAGCCCTTCTGTCCGTTTTTTGCTTATCTGTGAAACAGGGATTAGAGCATTCCCTCCTTCATGGGGCACTGGGAGATAAAGATATTTAGAACCAAATTACATGATGTCTTGCTGAAGATGTGTAAGAAACAAACAGGAAGCAAGCGATGGAAAGACTATTTGTAACTAGTGCATTTATAGATGTAATTTTGTATGAGGAATGGAGGCCTTGGGATGTGCACTTTTTTTTCCTTCTGATGTTTCTCTTGAGGTTTTCTCATTTTTAAATTGAGTATTGCTCAAGAAGGTTTTTCTCTTGGCTTGGAAGAGTTATTTTTCTTTCTTTTTTATAAGGGGGGAAGAAGAACGTTTCCTTTCTTTCACTTATTTTTATATTAAATAATATTTTATTTTAAGAGGGTTATTTTACAATGTTTACAGTGCACTTCAATTCTTTATTGTGTCACAGCCTTCCAGGCCGTTGGTAGGATGAGAGGTCAACATATGTATTGTATAATTTATAATTAATTTATGATGAATCACATATGATGAATACTGCTTATTAAGTATTAAAGACTTCTCTACTGTCACGGCTCTACCATGCAGGAGCTCTCCTGTCTGTTCATACAGTGATACTGAGTGAACTCATTGACTTTGGTTGTGATGGCAGCACTCAGTTATAAGAGGTCTTAGCTTCCTGCCTACGCAAATTGTGTTAAGGAGCATTACTTCTCTTTCTAGACTGGGTACCCTGCTACTGCCATCTCCCCGCCCCTTTTGCAACAGCAGTTGGAGGTGTAGTGAGAGTACAATCTCTCACAGTTGACAACAGAGAATGTGCTGCTGGTAGCTCCACAGCTCCATAGGGACTGCTATGATTCCTGGTTCCTTGCCACCCTACCCCTCACTGATAGAAGGCTGAGCACTGCAGCAGGATAGCCTAACAGGAGATAACGGCCTGGACCTGGACAAGTGGAAAATCTAGGCTAGATTTTGACAGGCCATTTTTATTAGTAGGGACTAGAATTTGAACGGAATTTACTTGCAGAGGTCATTCCAGCACCTGGAACTAATGAACTCCCAAATAAAGGTAGTAAAACAGAGGGGAAAAGCAATACAGTTGCCATTTTCTTCATGAAGGTATTTTTCCATATTGGTAGCAATGGGTCTGTGACATAGAGCTCTCCCAACTCCTCATTTCCTCTGAAATCAGAAGAATGCATCTAGTTAACTTTACGAAGCAGAAGAGAAAAAGGAACCTTCTACCAGTGGTTTGTGCTCTGCTTTGCCTTCCCGGGAGCTCTGACCTATACATCTCACTGAATGTACAGCAAGGAATAAATTCTGTCACTCTGTGTGGTGCAACAGAACTTAACCTGAAACGCTCGCGTCACAGTATTTACTGCCAGCCCAGCAGGCAGATTTTCCTGCAGCTTTTGAGAAAAAATCTTGACTCCTGAGTGACTGTTAAAGCACGTAGATTTTGGTCTGAGAATACAGCATGCATAATTTCATATAGGGTGTCATGTAAGACCACATTGGTGCTGTGGAAGTGTGTGCTGTTTTGCTGAGATGCCTGCATCATAGCTATGGGAAGTGAGGTAGAAGCAGCAGGCAGAGCATTCGAGCACTGAAATAAAGAGATGTATCAACTGCGATGAGTGACTCTATGAAAGGAATGTAATCCTAAGTGATTCCAATTAGTGCAATGAAAAAGGAAAGGAGTCTAATTAATTTGGCTTTACAGTCCTGTATAACCCACTTATCCTACATACAGCTTGTGAGATGAAATATTGCAAAATCCTAAGGGTACAGATAACAGGAAACAGTGGTTTCCTATCTTAGGATAGCTGCACCATAGAGGAAAATACCAAATCACAGGCATATGTCTTCAGAAATTCTTATTTATTTTCAAGAGCACAAGGTGTAGTAATTGGAATAAAATCTAATTCTAGTGAATATTTGACTCCAGTTTTGTTCTTCTCCCAAAGCTTTCACAGGACAATTCAATGATGTGACAGATGATCAGGAGCTTGTTTTAATATTAATTAAATCACACACAAAGACAAAATTCTCAGCCCTTAAAATTACATAAACAAAATTGACTTATAAGATTTGATCTTAATAAGGAGTGATGTATTCATTGGTATTGAGCCTTTGATCTAATATCACTTCATACATACAGCTGTGATGAGAAGATTAAAAAAAGCCCATAACAATATGTGGAAATTACCAAAGGTAAAATTGTGTTTAGTAATGTAGCACTTCATTTTGTATAGAAGGAACTCATACTGAAGATAACCGATCTTAGGGGTGGCAGCAACACTAGGTCTGTAAAGCATTTGAAAGAAATAAACAGATTTCACTGAATCTTACACATCTGGTTGCATTCCTCTCTTTCCAGGTAACTCAGATGAGTAAATTGCACATTAAAAAAAAAATCAGTGGCTGTGTCTCTTTTTGCATGTTATTAGGCAAATGGAGTCCTTATTGATTATGGTAGGTCAGCTTATTCTCATTATTAAAAGACTGTGGTCATTAAAATGCCAAACATATTTGTATAGAATTCACTTTATAAAATATCAGCGTGTATGTATTTATTAGTTTCAAATCAGATATTTCGATAGACCATTTGTAAGTATTCCCAAAGCAACATCCATTTGTGACTTTTTGAGACCACACAAAAATATTGCAAATTAATTAGATTTTCAGATTTCTGCATGATAAACTCTGCACATTTATTGTTTAATCTTATTCTAAAATGCTGTTATGATTGACACCTTGCTGTAGAGATAGAAGTCAATTGAATAATATGTAACAGTCATTTTTATTTGTATCTTAATGTGCTGAAGTATTTTTTTTTCCACATTTCCATTATTTATAAGTCTGTCCTCTTGGAGAATATACAGAAGAATTTGTTTTAAATGAGTTGATAATACCCTCTTTAAAATTTATAAGCATGACAGAATCTTTTTTCTCCTTACTGCGCCAGGGTGTGCCAATAAATTGGTTCTGAATTATCTTGCACTTGCGATTCACAGGACAAACAGTGGAAAAGAGCATCTCGTTAAGGTTTACTTAGAATGGAATTTCAGCTGCTCATCAGGAAAAAGCTAACAGAACAGGAGCTATTGTACCAACGAGGACACCTGACACCATTGCCAGGGTTTTCTTTTTAAGAGACCACAGTACTCTTGAGCTGCTTTTAATACTTGCTGTCATTCTTTCAACTTCGAAGATAAATGTGGGCCTGATCATGCCATCAGCTCTGACAAACTTTGTGAATCAATGTGAGTCCTTCACTTGGGGAAAACAGAGGATTGAGCCATAGTTTTGAAAACGTCTTGGTACTCTCTACAACTGATAGGCTATTTTTCTTTCTCTTTTTCCTTTTCAAATCTGTGTTGCAGACTTCAGCAAAATCCGGTAGCACAAACTGTGTTCTATGCTTAGCAATTCATTAGTGCCCAGCAGATAGCTCAATGGTTGGATATTGATCATGTCAATAAATGCTGGATATCCTTGGTTTCACAGAATTTTGCTCACTCCTCACATGCAATTTAGAAAACAAGCTGTCACTTGGAAGCATACCTGTTTTCAGTTTTCATAGTGCCTTTTTATTGCGCATAGTACGGCCTTTGCTGCCTCAGTAACTGACAAAAGAAAATACTTTATTAAGATGCAAAGTAGATGTGACTTGATTGTTTTTCAGATAATTTTTTCTTTCAGAAATGAGAATGGCTGATGCTCACCTAAGCATAAAAAATGCAGTTCCCACACATGCGGAGTGCTCATGTACTGTATGTAAATTGCTGTATAATGCAACCCACATTAGCTGGGTTGATGATAGCTTCAGTTTCACTGCTGTCAGATTTTTGTAGCTCTTTGAGTGAGTTGGCTGGTCTGAATGAATGTTAGCATAATTTATGCAGCTGATAAGTGATTTGAGTGCTTGAGTTATTGATAAGGCACTTTAACATATCATTTTCAGCTTGATGTTATGTGACATCAGAGTAGAAGGTAATGTGGCAGTCCCCAGGCTGGATATTAAAGTCAATCTGCTCTTTGGATTTCAGAGGCCAGAGGAAACACAGTGCTGCCTGACACGAGCCCAGCAGACCAGCACCAACCCAGTCAGTCCCATCCTCCGTTCCCTGTTGGGCCCCAGGTCAGTATCTCTCTTTTTGACTAATTGAAACATGCAATTTGATGAAAAATATATGACCATGATTGATCATCTCTGATCTATGTAACGTAGAAAATGTGATTGTGTTCACCTCCATTTAGTGTTACAAAAAGGGAGCATGTATGTATTGTGTATGTTTTAAAAGTTATTTGTTTGGAAACATAAGATTTCTGTATGTTTTTCTAAAATAAAACCTAAGTTATTTTTAAAATGTATGTCATGATTTAATATTATAAAACTCATGCAATTTTAATGCAACCTTATTCCCTCTGATAGTTCTGCCTGTCACACACACACCTCTTGCATTAGTAAAGGTATTTTATTATCCTTTTTGCCAGGTATTTATTTTCTGTAGAGTGAAATATAGGCATAATATAATAATAATATAGGTACTATACAACATTTTAAAGGATTTCCCATATCACTTCACAATTTTATCCAAGTTCAGTCATGCTCTAAGAGATACTTGGTGTTCTTCCACTTCTTCCCAGGACAGTCTTGATCTACATTGCTTCTTGTAATTGTTAGTGTAGTATTTTCCACTTTGTCAGTCAGTATACAACAAGGAAAACCTGGGAAATGTTGGCACTTAGGAGCTCATAGGAGGAATTGAGTTAGGCCTTCTAGTGTTCATAAATTATCTTCAGTGATTGTGTAATGAATTTTCCAGTTTAGAGTCAGCTGGGATTGCTACCATACTATATGACTGCAAGGTTTACCCCTTCACCCTGTCAGGTTTGTTAATACTTTCTGTGTTGGCTAAAATCTGTGCTTTAAAATATTGGAAGCAGTCTATGTCTGTAATGGAACACTGAAGGATCCCAAACCAGAAGACTTATAAGTGTGTAATACCTGGCTATGGACAGTAAAATAGGCTTTCTGTCTGTGTTTTGTTACAGCCATTATTGACAGCCCAACAGTTAGCTTCAGCAGTAGCAGGGGTGATGCCAGGAGGCACTCCAGCCCTGAATCAGCCAATCCTTATTCCTTTCAACATGGCTGGGCAGCTGGGGGGGCAACAAGGACTTGTCCTAACTCTACCTACAGCAAATCTCACCAACATCCAAGGGCTGGTAGCAGCAGCTGCAGCAGGAGGCATCATGACTTTGCCATTGCAAAATCTACAAGGTAAGTCACATATAGTGTATTTCTAATAGGTTCTTTTGCCTGATTGCTTCACTTTATCTCTCTCTTTCAAACCAAGTGATCTCTTTTTCTGGTGGAATGTTGTTCTTCATACGTATTGGAAGTTAATATCTGGATTTTTTTGAATATTTGAGATATAATTAAGGGTTATTTGCATTTTTATATAAACAGATTGGAGGTTAGGTCTATGGGTCAGTAATATAAAGTACTCAAATAACTCACTAGGCTTTTCTGTCATCAATGATCAATGTTCCCCACTCAAAGTTCACTTTAAAATTTCAAATGGCAGTATGAAGAAAAGTATTCTGTTTGACTACTGCTGATTAGGGTAACTGAATGAATAGGAACAACAAAAAACCCAGTATCGCATGAAAGTCACTTTTATTATAAAATCAGATTTTTGTCAGTGTCATCAGCACCCTAGATATGTGTTCTCATTCCTTCTGCTTTATCAGCAAGGTTCTGCCACCCTCATTCTAGTTGTTGAGGGACTGACAGGACTCCAAAGTCATAAGCAAAAAGTTCATCTATATTTGTATCCTCCCTATTGCCCAAGTTGTACTATGTTTGCAACAGTTTTCCCTTAGGATACCTGCTGCCTTCCCCCTGTGGTCTGAAATCAGGCTGAAAAGCAGTTTGGTAAGATCCCTGTTCTTTCCTAGTACCGTCTGATGTTCAATCAATGTGTCTAACACTGCTTGAAAGAGTACTCAATCCATATAAAATACAAAGATGTCTATTTAATACTCCTAATTATGTTAATTGCCTATCAGAAAGCAGATACTGTTGAACAGAACTGAAATAAGTATAGTAAGATAAATATTAGCCAACACCTTGAAAAAAATTGTACAGCTTTAATGGGAGAGGATGGTAGGGAACTGATTGTCCAGTGTGAAAGTGATAAAGGCGTGAGCAGGAAGTATCAAAATAAAGCTTTAGCTCTTTCAATTTATTTATTTTTTAATTTTTATTTCTTGCTGATGCAAATGGTAGGAGAAGTTTTCCTTCAATGGTGGTGATTGGTTTTGTTTTTGTTTTTTTTTTAAATGAATGCTCTGCACTGCACCCTAAGTACTTTTGGTTTTTAAACTCTGATGGCTGCTGATTACCAGGTGAATAATTGGGAACACCAAATCCTACAGGTTATGAAACAGAGAAAAGGAAGAGACAGCTCACGTGTTGAACAAACTCCCTTACAAACGACATGCATAGTACTCTCACCTGTTGGAGCAGCTACTTGCCTTTACCTTGTGCATGTTTTAAAGTTTAATGCCAACAGACCTCTCTTATCATAGTTGTAAATGGTTTTCACTTTAATGTTTAAAATAATGTCTCTTTCATACCATTAAGCTGCACCGAAGAACCTGTCATTCATAAATCATAGATGAAAAGGACACACTAATGCACAAATTTTGCTTGTTTAAAATTTGAGAGTGCATGTAAAATAGGGAACTGGAGATTAAAAAAATAATGCAGGAACAGGAGTGGGTAAGAGCAGATGTAACAAAGTGAAGGGGAAGTGGCTTTTTAGCGTAGGTGGATGATGAAATCTTAATGAAGAAATAGGCATTATAAAAATGTATCCTTCCACTCTGGAGCGCTCTAGGTTATAGTTGCTGTGTATGTAGTATTATAAATAAACATAAGCTTGTGTGACTCTTACGTCATTTATTCACCCTGTGTTGAAAAGCTGGATGGTAGGGATTAAGCCAGGCAACCTTTGCTCTTTAGTGTGTCTATGAGTGTCTAATTGCTAGCTAAAATGTGTAACTCTTCTGCTAAATACACTTTGAGAGCAATGACCTTACCAGATGAAAAAGTTTCCTTTATAATCTTTACTGGTAGATCAAAGCATGGGATCAAATAGGGACTTGCTGAAGCATCAGGTGCAGTTCCTTCTCTATGGATGCAATCACAGCTTCCATAAAGGAGCTGAAAGGAACAGAACCCATTAATTCACTTAGTTGCGTTGCTGTCTATTGTCTTCTCTATTCTTCCTCTCCAATCCTCTATGCAAGTACCACTGCCTTCATTATTTGAAAATGAAAACAATACATGAACAAATTAAGTAACTTGGTCAAGACAGTTCTTAAGTGCCCTGAATCACGGTTGTTAGCTTCTGGGGCTTTCTGTGTAGCCCACTGCCAATGCATGCATGAATGAAGGAAGGAGTCGGGCGAGAATGCTGTGTTCCTAGTCAACATCTTTAGCTGTGTGGTATCATCACCTCCATTGATTTCTGGTCCCTGTTTTTTGTGCTTTTTTGAATGATGATCACAGAACGTGGGTTCTGTTTTGTAGCCAACACTTTTATAGGTATAGTCATAGAAGCCCTTCAACAGTTTTTTTTTGCTTCAACAGTTTTGGTGATTACTGCCTTTTGGGCAAAATCAGACCATATTCATCAACTTCTCTCTCTCTTAAACCTCTCTATGGCATGGTCAGCCTAGACAACTGGGGGACATGTTTTCATGCTGTTTTCTAACCCTTGTTATTACTCCCATTGTTGTCATATCTGCTGTCCCTGAATTTCCAGTGCAGTCAAGCACAGATGTCCACAGGTCCTGTGAGCTCGGTCTTCTCCTCTCATCTTTTTCTTCTTTTATCAGTAAACTTCTAAACCTCTTAATCACAAACTATCCCAGCTAGGTAACTCACAAGATGTCCTGAAGATTTTTTTGAATAATACAGGAATTCAGAAAAGTTCTCACCCAACAGACTACTTAAATTCATCCTAAATGTTGATCAGAGAGTAATCCCGCTACATCTTGTGTGATCTACGTATATGTTTAGCTAATGTTCTTCTCAGAGACTTTCAGGTCTGGTTTACAGTGATAAATATGAGACCTAGGGTGACTGAATAAAACAAAGAAAATCCTTGCTTGTGTAAAGAGAAAAGAGCATTGAGTGATAGCAATCATAGAGGAGATATGTTAAGTATTTAAAATGAGACAGCAAGCCTTTAAATATTCAAGACGTTCATAAAATAGAGCAATTATTGACATGGAAATTACTCACACACTATAACTTACTCCGTGAAATTACCTGTTATTCAGTTGTCAATTACAAATAAGATTTTTTTTTTCTTCCAAATGTAATTGTGTTAAATTGTTCAGTTTCTGTATGATCCTGATCTACCACTAAGACAAGAGGAATTTTGTTGCTGTAAGTGAAAAAAGGTTTAGACTAAGCCTCTTTCAAAACTACTTTTCTTGAAACATACTTGGTTATTTTCTGTTCATTACACTATTTCATTTGGCATACACGCTGCTAAACCATACCTGTTCCCCGAGGAAATAAATCCAACATATGAACAGAAGGAGGAAGGTGAATGTGTAAATTCTTGCTGTGAAACTTTGAAAAATGTATTTTCCCTGGCTCCTATTAAGCAAATTTCATATGCACAAGACATTTGCAAAGAATACAATTTACCGAGGTGCCAGACAGTTGGTAGCAGAATAGAGCCATCTGCTTTTGTGTAGAGAGAAATCCCTAAGCATTACATAGGTTCACCTGTTAAACTTTGGCTTTCCACCAGCAGTTCTTTGAACAACACAATAAAATCAACAACCATAACTTTTCACTCTAACCCCTAACAGCACTGAAGATAAGAGTTTCAAAACCATCCAAGAACATTGTTGTCCCATGAAATTTCCACATTGGTTTTCCCCTTACCATTCCTTAGAATTACAGCTGGAACATAGCCATGCTTTCCTAACCAGCAAAAATTTTGAAGGTGTCAAAATAACAATGGTGATGTTCTGAGAAGAGAAAAAGTGAGGCAGGTACCCTAGAAGACATTGTGTTGTCTGTCGGTTGCTTTTAGTTCATTGCTTCTTGGCCTGTCCTTATTGACAATGTGGGAAACACTCTTCAGTTTTCCTCTCCTCCTCCAAACTGGTGTTCATCAATATTCAGCTTTCTGTCTTCAGGAAATTCTTCTGTGGGCTGAACAGTTTCAGTTTCTGCAGGTCTCCTTTGCCAGATCATATTTCTCTAGTTTCTGGGGTGGAGTGTTGAGGGGAGTGAGTAAGTCTTTTTATTTTAATTATCCTTCTCAACATTCTTTCCAATGTACTAGTTGTTGATTAATCTCAGAGTATTCAGTAATGACTGGGAGCTGATGTTCATGGAAAGATATTCTCTCTTTAAACCCATCTGATTTTTGTCTCAGTGTAATATTTCTGTATATCTGAACAGAAAGATACATTCTGGGGGGGGGGGGGAGGGGGAGTTTGTTCTGTCTTGTTTTCTTAATATAATTTTTAACCCTGTTGATTTCCTGTTGAAATTACTAAGAAATGTGAAGATGCTCCAGGGCTGAGAAGTTGCTAAGGGCTATCATCTTGGCTTTTTTACTTTTCCATTACAGCCGAAGCAGTTTTATCTAAATAGTTTTATTTAACTTCCTTTTTGGTGTAGTATACGTGTTTGAAACGAGAAGAAGCTAGTATGAAGTTGCCCACCAGCTCACTACTAGCCGCTCAAGCATCATAGATAACAATTCTGGTTTCTCTCTGCAAAGCACTGGCCCAAATATATTACATCACATAGCAATGCCACAACAGTATTTTAAACATATCCATTGATACAGAGCTTGAATGACACTTGTACCTTGACAGGAATCAACAATTTTGAGATTCTAGTCTCATGGCACTGAAACTTCATGTATTTCATTTCCACTACAGATCATACTGTTCCTAAAGTGGATGTCAATAATTTATTTGCAAGTTAGAGTTTCTCAGTCCTGAGTTCTGAAAGAAATGAGAACAAACTATCTATCCAAATCATTAGTGAAAGATTTCAGTGCTGAAAGGAAGCCTCGTATGGCTGAAAATGTGAAATCATTAAATTACATTATTTAAACAGCATCAGGTCATATTTTAGCTGCAATACAGTGGAGGGGGAAATGTGTTAAACATCTTGAGAGCAAAGAGATAGCCATTACAATGCACTAATATGGCTAACAATAGACATAGATGATGGTAAAAAAAAATTAAAAAGGCTTTTTTTATGTAGAGATCAATCAAAATGAAAGTTAGGTAAAGACAATGGAAACTAAGAGGAAAAAGAGAATTGTTTACATTTATTAGATGTTGTTTCATCTGAACATCGGTTTGTATCATTAATTGTGCAACACATAAAGTAAACATGCTCTGTCTCTATTCCTCCAAGTGCACACACCTTAAAAATCAGAAATCAGAGAGATGAAAAACAAAAAAGAGACAGAAAAGAAGTAAACTACAAACCTCAATTGCTCACTGATCTAGAGTCCAAATTTCAGGTTTTTAGAACATTTTCCACTTTTAACTAAAGTGACGCAGTCCCTATTCATTTGTATTCCCCTTCAAGTAACATGAAATAGCTTTCAGAGTCTATAGAAAGGCAGTGTTTCTCTTATGTATTTTAATGAGCACCAATGTCAGTAATAATCAAAATGATGTTTCACTTAGAGGAATAGTTTATTCCCAGGTACTTCTGCAGTGTACTAACATAAGCAGAACAAGAATGACAAGAACCAAGAAAAGGAGCTGCACTTGATAGCAATTGCTGTGAAGCCCTCAAACCAAATGTACCTCCCCTATCATTGTGTAAATACTGCAGATAATGCAGTTACAGTGAAGGACTCGCAGAAACAAGGGGTTAGCCATCTCTTAAGACTAACCTCCCAACCTAAATACATGGAAAAAAATAGGAGAAATTTTTGCATCGCTAAACACACTGTGGCATGCACAGAGTCCCTGTGGATTAGCAGCCACTACTGCAGTTTTTGTCAGCCTGACATCTGTATCCCATCCAAACTGTGTTGTAGGGGAACTGAAGTAATAGGCAGAGATCCCTAAAGATCAGTTGGGTAGAAGGTTTTCTGGCTCCATCTGATCTCACAGGAAACATACTGTTTGTGAGGCCTGACATTTGCCTTTGGGAGAAAGGGCAAAACTGCTTTTCTGAAGGTAGTACAGAGAGAACCTTACTAGTATTGTTTGTTTGATTGTTTCCATACCATACAAGGCTTGTCCTGTGAGACTGCTGTGTCCCCGTGTTAATTGCTCATCTTGTTCAGAGCCAAACTGCTGCCTTCACAGAGAAAATGTGAAAGGTTCAGGGCTTTAGTAATTACTATTTGTTTATTGATCATTCCCAGTGTGTTAACTAGTTGTTTGGATGTTCTGCCCCATAAGTTAAAGGGCTGCCATCTAAGACATTCAAATGCAGTAGTCTTAGAACTTGTGTGCTCTCTTGTTGACTTCCACCCAAAACAGACATAAAACATGCCTGGGTTTTCGCTACTGAGGGTTGTGGAACAACATCAGTAAGGAATAATGATGCAGAGTCTATCAAACTAATTCTGAAATCAAAATGTTCACACCTACTTAAACTTTGTGGGCCAAGTTTGGCAGAGTCTAAGTTTCCAGATTGTATGCCAAGAAGTAGATAGGAAAGAAAGAAGTCTGCACCCCTGTGGCAAATGAAGGGCACGGACTCCATTTGAGGTGCAAACGAAATCATTTATTGAGTGAAAGTGCAGTGCTTTTATACTCTCATCTAACTCGTTAGCAGCTACCCCGGTAAAATTCCATTATATGACTTCATAAAGATAAACACAAAACCTACAGATAGAAATGTGCATCTTATCTCCTTTCTATGCTTTCTGCTTCTTCACTTCTCACACACTTCACCAGCATCCCACAAGTACAGCTTAATGAATCAAGGACTTTAGGCTAGCTAACAAGCTTCAGACCAGCGGCCGTTTGCTCAGTGTTGACATTGTAGGCACATCAGCACAGCGGTCACCTGCACCAGCATACCCACAATAGTGGAGTCTTTAAGTCTGTACAAATTCAGGGACACAGTCTTGTCTCATCAAGTTCAAACCCAGACATGCCTTCTCCCATTCACCCCTTCAAAGTTTCCACCAAAAACCTGTTCGTTACCTACCCTGTTGCAGACATGACCACTAGGCTAGGAGTTGTGGTGCAACTGGCATGCATGTCCTGGGGAATTCTGGGAATGTACCCCTTTATTCAGCCCTGACTCAGACTGATACTGCTCCTGGCAGGAATATTCTGCGTGCCGGATTATAAATGAAATTTCTGTCAACCAGAACATGGATGCATTTTAATGCTGCTTTCAAAGTATAGCTTTGCACCTGTTTCCAGGAGTCTTTAATCTTCTTCTTGAATTTAGACCGTGGCAATTTAAATTAATGTAGAGAAAACTCACTCCAATAATGTTAAGCACTTAACTTACTGTAATCTTACAAAAGCCAAGAAATTTCAAATGCAAGTGAAAGTCCTAGGTAGGGTTGGTTTGTCACTCTGTTCCTCACCTCTGCATAGTAGCATATACGATACATGCACTCATAGATCACATACATATAGAGAGGTGCATCTAGATTACATGTAAATAGATAGGTTATATGGTATATGCATATATGATTCATATGATGACCCAAGACCCTTTACTGCAATAGAGTGAGTTGTAGAAAGATTACCAGCATGGATTTACAGCCTTCACTCTTAATTTCCTTGCCTTAGTGGATTTAAGTTGGACATCTATAGTCTTTGTGGTTTAATTTCCTTTGTTTTTCCATGGTGTTTGTATTAATAAAATCCCTATGATTCATGTTCTAAAAACTCCCTGGGTACAAATTTGTGTTCCTGCTAGACCAGTGAGATTCTAATCAAGCACATATATATTTAGAGACTCATAAAAACAGCAAAGTCTTTATTGACCAACTGGGTTTACAGGCATTTTTAATAGTGTAAATTTTGAATGCACAGAACACACAAGTTAACAGCCTGGGAGCCAATTTTTTTAATGAAAATTCTTTAAAGTCTATGTGGTTCTGTACTACAGAACCATTCACCTCCTCTTTTTATGGAGATATCCTCTTTCTTTTTTCTTTTAATGGTCATGGAAAGTTCTGAAGGTGTCTTACAGCTTTCTAATTAAAACCTTGCTTATGTTCCTTGAAAGATTTTAATAGCTTTTCTTTCTTCTTTTTATTTTTTTTTTGTTTTGGAAAAAAATTCTGTCTTCCACTGAGATTGCTCTAGAAGTGGAAACAAGACCCGTCTGGCAACATCAGAAACAATGAAAGTGAAAGTTTCTTGAGTTTTCTCATCCCCAGTCCACTATGTAATTTTATGTCCTTTGGGCAGAAATCTGTACTCATGGAGATCTTCAGGCCTCGGTCTCATTTTGCTGCTGAACCCTGGAGCTGCTTTCATTCCTTGAACATTTTGTCTTCACGAGCCTATTGCTCTGACAGATGCAGGATAGAGCACAGACGTGACGCCCGTGTTCTGCTCTGCTCTCTGCTCCATATGTCCTGTGTGATGGCAGACAATTCATGCATGTTTTCTGCAACACTCTTCCCACCTGTAAACGAGTGTGCAGATCGTTAGCACTATGTTTTCTTACAAAGCGGCTAAAATCACTACTGTTAGATTCTTTGAGCTCTGGATCTTTACTAAATTTCCTAAATTCTTAGGTCTTGTGCTGGTTCATAGGCCTGAAAGAGGCTAGGCTTTTTTTTCAGCTGCGATAGTAAGGTGAATTTTCCTTATCTGGGATCTATAGTGTCCTATCCCAGCCCATACAAGGACTGGAAATTTCCACAAAGTTTAATAAGATCTAACACAGTACAGGTTTCTACACCATTGCCTGCTATAGGTTTTTTTTGTTATTTATTCTAACATGAATATTGCTTTTAGACTTAATCAGCTGTAGATTTGATTTCTCTTATAGAGTTTTCTTTCACTTAGTTGTGTTTTGTGATGATAAATTATGCAATGTTAGAAATAAATGGTCAGCATAAAGAAAATTTTCTCTGGAATCATGTCTGGAGGTGGTAAACCTGTTGTAATTTTGCCAGTATATTTGGCTTCTGTATTTTAGAAGATGCAGTTGTAACAGGACACAAATCCTGTCTAAAAAGTGAAGAAATTATAGTAGTATATTTTCAGGAAATTCACTTATTGGTAAGCTGAAAGTTGTTTCTTATATTTTGTTTATTTTTAAAAGGATAAAACCTCTCAAGAACAAATTGTGTGCATGTTCTCTGAAGACTATAAGTCTAGCAGTCTGAACAGAGCAATCACTTTCAGATTATCTTTTTGAGATTTTAGCTTTTGCTTTCCCAAATCAATGCTGTTACAATGAACTGCAAAGGAAGACAGTGTTTCCCTCCCAGCACTGTAGCATTTTAAAAAAATATTCAGCCCCAGTTCCCCTCCCCCAATCATTTTAGCAGTAACAAAATCAGTTCTTTAAATCTTTGGTTTACTCTGCTTTAGCAGGACTGGTAGTTTAAAGTTAGGTCTTATGAAATTACATTTATCTGATATAAGCACCTTGGCTACTTGCAACCAAAATTAAAAACATATACTATTTGTTCCATTTGTTGGAAGAATATCATTGGTTTTAAGTGTAAGTCTTATCAAGTGTATCTTTATGCATTTATGTTCCCATGAGTGCCATTATTTTAGGATTTCTTAGTGGTATTTATATATATTCAACATTTGACATCAGATAATTTGAGTTTGCTATGTTTGTGAAATAATTCACAAGGGAGAAAGTTGTATTAAATAAATAATAGAGATAAATTTTATACTTCCATATATTTCGAAGCTAATGCAGCTAACTTGCAGCAGAATGGTAACATGAAGACACAGTGCTATAATATGATTGATTTGTTTTGACAGCAGCCAAATAATTGAGAGTGAAAGGTGTCAGCACAGATGAAATATTGTATAAGCCACATTCAGAAGGCAACCCCAGCAGCAATAGCAACTGGAGTTTTATTTCCTTTGATATCACACTGTTACTCACTTCCAGTTTATTATAAAACGATGAAAGGTACGCAACTTTCCACATGATGGAGGCTTTTATGGAGGGGATAGAAACAGAAGTTTGTCAGGTACTTGAACAATAGATACTGACAATGGGATTTATGATGGATACAATATACAAGGGTAAATTATCCTAATCTTTCCCCCTGGTTTTCTCTCTTCTTTTAATCCCTTTTTACAGGCTACTGCTTATCTGGCATCTTACCTCTAGCTCGGAGGGTAAGTGACTCCCTCCAGAGCAACCATCAGTGTCAGTCTATGGATTGCCTGGCAGGGGACTGATGCAAAAGCAGTGCTGCTATTACCCTCCCCAGCAGTGAGACTTGGTTTTAGTTCACCTCTTCTGCACAGCAAACTATACGCATTCTTGTGAACTGAAACAGGCTAAGACTTGTATATTTGCATCATGGCATCCTGCTGCACTGCAAGGAATACAAAGAACGGTAGCATCTTTTGAGCTTAGGAGAGTGTAAGTGTACAAGTAACCTGGTACTGAAGGTAGCCAAGTAGACCGGTTGAAATAATGCCTGAAAGCAAAATGATTCAAAGATCACTCTGGCCTTCCTTAAAAGCACACTGAACAAGAGACTAGGGTGTGCCTGTAAAAACACAAGCTGTAAAGCTGCCCTTGTCCTGAAGCCCAGTTGACTTCAGTGGGAGCAAAGACTCCAAGGTACAGTTGAAATTGAAATGTGTATGTCCTGCCATTCATTTCAGAAATGCTCCATTAAGAAGACACAAGTCAATGTGAATGACAAGGGTTCTCAATAATAAGCTCTTGCTCATGCAAAACAAAACAAACTATGACAACCTTCATGTTAACAAGATCAGGAACCTTTGTGGTTTTGTAATGTAACATCTAATCTATATCTATACATATACCTATACAAACACAATTATCTGGCTTGGAGAAAAGTAAATAACAGAATAGGATGAGATTTCCGATACAGAGCAATTTATATACAGTCACATTCCACTTGCATTCTCTTTGTCTCCTGATCTGATCATGTCATAAATGCATGGTGGGCACTAGAAACTGAGACTGAGAAACCTAAACTTACTGGTGTTAATAAGGGAAAGTTTTTTATTGGAGTGATTTAGGAAGGCAAGAGGTAAGCCACTATATAGCAGGCTGCATCTATTGAAGTATTTTGGTTCCAAGAAGCAGAGCAAACTCAAAATGAATCCCTCTGGCTTCACCATTTGACTCACATTAGTTTGATGTGCACAGACCAGATTTATTTGGAGGAAACTAAATTAGAAGCTCACTCCAAGTACATAACAGCCGCATTCCGGAGCCAGGTGGAGATACAAAGCCCCAGAAAAAGGACTGGCCCTTTGGACAGCTTTAAGACTCATATAGTCAGTGCAAGAAACCAGAACAAATACAATGCAAAGAAAAAACCCCGGAGTGCAAGTAGAGGGAAAGAAAAAGACTCAGAGCTAACTATCTCCGTCTAGTGATCCTCTCATACTGCATCAAATCACTTGCCAGTGTTCATATAGCCTTAAAACTCTGTTAGAGCTTCAGGAAGAAGTAGTTGGTGACTGGGATGTATGCAATGAAAACCAGTTCTCATTGATGATGATTCAGAGCAATGTTGTTTAAGTAGAGGCTTCTGTTAAAGCACTGAGTGCTCAGGTTGCAGGGTTACATAATAAATAAACCTGTGCAATGAGCACCTGCAGAGTTAAATTTAACTTGTCAGCTCTGATTTTAGCCACCAGCAGCTGTAATGTTCTGTTTAGTAGTTGTAGACAAAATGATGAAAATGGGATAACTAAATGTTGTGTGTGTCTCTGTCTACGGATAAGCACTGAAATGGGCATGTAGACACCTAAATCTGAAGTTCTGATCTGTATTTGCTAGTGTGTGGAAACACAGGCTTCCCAAGCATCGTGTTTTCTGTACAGATTTAAGTATCCTCATTGCCTCTGAATTTCATGAAAACATGGGTGGTTGAAAAGACTCTCAGCAGACTGCATGGTTTCGTGAGAAGTCTTTGCTTTCTTTTGGTTTGTAATATGCCTTCACATATTCTCATTTTCATGTCCCAGCTTGTACCTACGAGCATGTGCATATACTGCTACTGCGCCTTTTAAGCTTCAGCTACCTCTCTCATCCAGGAGCCTCTATCCAGTAGGCTGTGGAATAGAAACTCATCCTGAGAAGAATTTCACAAAGTAATGGAAAGCAATAGAGGATCTACTTCATGGAAAGATGCTCAAGTGTCTAGCATGCTTTCTGGCCACCATAATTGGGATTCCTCTTTAGTTGCTCACTTCTTGATCATTAGAGGCATTTGCCAACCCATTGCTAATGGAACAAAAAGCCACTAAAAGAAATATGAGTGGAAAAATAAAAAAGTGGTGTAAAACCCAAAAAGCACAGTCTTCTGGCCCTTAGCTGGCAAAACAAATAGGAAAGAGAAAAAAAGGTAAGCTAGCCACTGAATTGAACAAACTCACAGGCATTCCCCACATTGAATATCTTTGTGGGCCTTTTGATGACTGGTCAGATAACTGAACCAATTACTTGTTTATTTAGTTAAAGATAAAATAGTTAACTTTAAAAGTCATTTTAGAGGACCAGACAGGTTGTCTTCATAGTAATCCTTACTCCACAAATATTCCAATGACTATTAATAGATGTGGTTTTGGAGATTTCACTATTGTGAATAGCTTCCTTCTTTGATGACAGGTTTTCTCTAAATCAGGAAGCAAACATCTTTCCCCACACTTCTTCATATCTGAAATAAGTCCATGTCATTGTTAAAAGCAAGTGGTCAACTCTAAGTGGTGATCGTGATATGCCAGCACTGAGGCAAATCTGGAGGCCCTCAACTTTCAGTTTTAGAGAGGCAGATTCATATTAGATGTGATGTTTGAGGCCCCGTTGACATTTGGGAGTTTGCATTTTATAGAACCCTATGTGAAGACCCTCAAGGTTTGGCTGACTATAACCTGCAAATGGTTTGGCAAGACCCTATTTACAGAGACTGCTCAAGAGCCTTTCCCCTCCCCCATCTCAGTGGTCAGCGCTGACATATTGCATTATGAGAAAGAGTCCCACTTAACGCAGAACTACTTCCAATTGTCATGAGTACTCAGCCTTATTTAAACTGACACCCTCTCTATCACCCCCAAGCTAGAATGCCAATGTCAGAGTGCTTCAAGAAGTTGGGATTCAAAGCTGTACTGTCTCACTAAGGACTGAGATAGAGTGATGCAAAACAGCACCAAAGCAAACTTCAGAGACAGAAGGACAGCCCCAAAGGTGGAGGGAGACATGGTAAATATGGGTATGCCAGGTAAGTAGAGGAAAACAGAGTGAAAGGAAGGCTTTAATATGGGTTCATATCAGGAAAGAAGCTTGGAGGATCCATGCTTCACTCTTTCCTTGCACATAAACAGTTTATTAGATTTCGGTGATCTGGGGTCATGCCATTAGAAAGGGTTACAATTCCTTAGTGTTCCAAGAGGAGATACAACCATTCCTACTCCTACTACACCAGGTTGCTCTGTTGGCACATTTGTCCTTCAAGATTTGGTGCTGACATTCTCAAGTAATAGGAACATGTGAAAACAATTGGAGATTAAACAGCACAGGAAATCCTGATGTAAAGAAACACAGTCCAACTATAAAAAGAGTTAAATGACCATATGATTACTCTTCCCTCTTTTTGATTCAGCAAATGCTTTTGCATATGTCAGCTCAGGCATTCAAGTCACACTGTTTAATATGAAAAAAAAAGGGTCACTTTAATGATTCACTGTTTACTAATGTGGAAACTGAGGCATAGAGCAGCAAAGTGACTGCCCTGTGTTTCTCAGCAAAACAGTAGCAAAACCAGCCATGGAAGCTAGGTTTCCCAAGTCCAGCCTGCTGACTGTAGGTTTACACATTTTTAAAGGGAGAGCTCTGTGTTTAAATTTATGTAAGGAAATAACATTTCAGGGAACATTGTTTCAAGATATTTTTTAGGTACTCTTATAAAGCATTTCTTACAACTGCTTTAAAAACTGAATCCTGCTTTCCTCACAGGCATATCCCGTTGTTTTTAGGGTATCTGCTTCCATGATTAAAGTTAGTGATATTCAGTCATATATTTTAGCCCAGACAAAGGTTCTATGAGAATATGGTGAAACAGAATAGTTCAAATAAAGCACAGACAATAGCTGAACTGTGAGTGGTTTTCCTCCTTTTCTGCCTTCTTTCCCCTAGAGAAGTACATGATTGCAGTAGGGGTTTGGGATTAAGTAATCATGCCTGCTTTCTGCAAATCTAAAGCAGTTTATATTCTTGCCTGAATTTTTGGTTTAGGAATGAATGTCATTGTCTTGAAAGACTTTCACTTCTACAAACAGTTACATTTCAAATATGTACTTGCTTTTTAGAGGTGGGGGAGGAGAGGGAAAGAGGGAGTACCTCTACTTGGGTCTCATGCCAGACTTTAATGTAAAATTAATTCCTTTAAAAAGATTTTTAAAATACCACAACATTTTTCTAATGTGCATTAAGAATGTTGGAGAGCTCACTGAAGCATATGCTTTGAGCTTTCAGGAGCAATCTGTAGTCAGGCATTTTAAATGAAAATTGATTTGTGATTTACATGGTCAGTGGAAAGAAAATTAACTTATGGAAGGTTGTAATGAAATATTAGACAAGTAAAAAAGTAGATGGTGATCTAGTGGAACTAAAAGTCCCATCTGGAAGAATTCTGTGACATTTTTACATTTATCTGTGTTCTGCATGAGTTGTAATGTTAGTGGTAATTTTATGGGACTGAACTGAAATGAAAAGGGTGTTATCACAGATTGCCTACAATATAGGATTGTGTTCAGTGGAGAGTCCTGTATCCTTTTCTCCATTTTCCTATAATATGAATCATTGCACTTTTTTTCAGCTACTGTTGTTGAATTCATTCAGCCTTTTACTTGAGGTTATTAAGGAAGAACATCAAATGTCCACAAATACAATCTAGCAGCACATTTAAAAGCAACACCGCTGCTTCCACTTACTCCTCCACAGTAGAGGCACTGTCCAGGAGACCCTTTAAAATATATACTAAAGTAGCATGTTACCACTCTGAAACCCTATATTAACACAGCTTTTTAAATATTTTATCTTTTGATTTGTGACTTATCATCATAGTAAGAGAAAAGAATTAAAGGTTCTCGAGAAAACATACCACCATGCTTCTGTTCTGCTGTCGCTTTTGAACTCTGGTATTCAGTGTACAACATCTCTGATGGCTCTTGCTGTCACTTTCTTGGAGAATGAAGAACATGCAACATGTCAGAATAACCCTTCTCCTGCTTCTGTACTGGAAAATTTTCCTCCTGTTTCAATAATCCAGATTTTACTAGTATTGGAAAGAGGAACTCTTTTCCTACCTTCTAACAGATAATCTTCCTCCTATACTCTCCATGTATGATAAATTCTGATTTATTATGATTTATGCTCTTTGAAAAATAGGTCTCTGATATAAGGCAAAAGATTAATATTCTTTGGAATCAGTACGATCTATGAAAGCATTTGATAAAGTTAGTCACGTCATGTATTTAAAATACCTCCAATTTTCAAAATCTAGAGAAAAATCTTCCCATTAAAGGCTTGATTCCTTCTGTTATTATATGGATTATCTCTCTGTCCTATTAAAGTCTTGTTTGTTGTGGACATCTTTATCTTCCTGTTCACAGGAGAGGTGTGTTGGATTCCCTAAGCAGGTGAAACTAGATTTATGCAATTTCTTTTTCCCTGTTCATTTAGAAAATATAGAGATCTGATTCAAATGCATGCTGAGCATTCTAGTTTCTTTGAATTGCACAGCACCCCACAGGATTCAAACACTGCCAAGCAAACACAGACCAAAGACTTGTACCTATTCTCATTGTTCTTTTCTTCTAACGAAGACTGGAGAATCAGGTTTGAAACTATATGCGTATCACCGTTAGCTGAAATAGTCTGAAATATCAAATTTTGCAACCAATATATGCAATGTATTTGTTTGAATGAGTGCATTATTGAAGAATAATGCAGTTTGAAACACATCATGATATTTCTCCAGGAAATTAGTTTTGTAAGCATATTTGAAAGAGGAGAAGTAACACAAATCTACCACAAATGTGGTTTTCAATAGAGTGATGTGGCTAATGATCGTAGGAGCAGCCTTTCTAATCACAGGATACTGTAAAGGTCAATATTGGGTATCGGCTTTCCATCCTGTCCATCTGAAACAATATACCAGAGTGAATGTAATCAGTAAATGAACCTATTAGAAACATTAACATTGCAGAAAGACAAGATTTGAGAATAGATGTTAAGTGGATCCTGCAGCTGGCAATTGTCATCCTGGGAATAATTACACTAATTAATAGTTGCTAACCCCAGACCCCTGTGCCTGTGCCTTCGAATGAGTTAATGATTGGTGCTCTGGAGGGTGTATTGCTGGTAGATTTTCAGTAAGTGTCAGCAGAGTAAAAAGGCCCCAGGGAAGAGACTTTGGCTTTGATGATCTTTAAGGTCCCCAATTTTACAATCCTCAAGTACATCCCTGAACGATCAGATAACATCTCCACACACCACAAAGTAGTTGGGGATTTTCTAGTGAAGATATCCATTTCATCATAAAGCTCCTGATTTGTAAAGTTAATGCTAAGTTCATGTAACCTCAGACTCATAGCACTTGCAATCAGCAGGTTTTACTTCTGTGGCTGTGCATTAAATCAACCACAAAAGGCCTTTTTTTCTGTTGTCTTTCTTCCTGACCCTAGTTAAATGGACTCTGTTTCCACTGGAGTTAGTTTAAAATGCTACCAGATATTTATTGACAGCATTTAATTTTTGTATGTTTTTAAAGCCTGGGAAGTTTAGTCTATATAAAAGAGTGGGACTAATTCCTTTGACTATTCTGTTCTCTTTCATCTCTTTCTTTCTTTCATCCCTCCTATCCTCCAATAAATAAGTATATGAATCCTGTGATATCCATAAATTCATGGCATATAATCTACCTGTCTTTTCAGGGTGATTATCACGGATAATCTTGTGTCATTGAAATCAATAGTTGACTGGTGTCAAAATGGCAACAGAAGAATTCCAGTAAAATAAGGATTACATTCATTAAGCACAAATGAAAATGTAAGGAGAGATGTATTCCTCTTGATTTTGTGCTTTGTGAGGGAAAGGTTTATTAACATACTTTGGACTATTTGTCCATGGCCTTTGATCAGATGGAAAGACAAAAGATTGAGTGCTGCCCCATGTTGGAGCCTTTTTTTTGTATAAACAAGCAAAAAAACAAGGTAATATTGTTATATTATACACCCAGGTGACTTACACTACTAGTTGATGATTCCTTATATTGCTTTCAAAGAGTTAAAGGAGATAGTAAAGACAGATCTTCTCTTAACTCCATTTGCTGTTTCTCGTGGCTTCCCATGGCCCTCTAAATGGACAAGATTGCTCCTTACGGCCAGTGTGAGTTGTCTTGGTCTGAGCTGTAAAGCTGCTAGTCGGCAAACGTCCTAGCCATCCTTAGTTAAGTAGAAAAGGAGAACTGCTTATAGAAAAGTCTATGGAAGTTTCAAAGAGTTGCTTAAATGTTGCTTTGAATGTAGAATCTAGCACGTAAACTTAGTATATGTACAGCACTTAAAAGCAAGAATGAACATGGTGTTTGTGTGGGTAGCTCGTTCATTTTCTGCAGTGTACAGTAGAGAATTTATTTTGTGAACAACGTTTTTTCAGCACTTATTTCTCATAGATTTGTGGCGTTTTTTGTTTGCTTTGTTTTGTTTACTAATTATGCCCATAAAGGCAAGTGTTCTTAATGCCAAAGAGCGATAAGAATGCTGAAGTTTTTAAGGAGAAAAGTAGAATGGATTTTAGGAGCCACATAGGTACTAAACGCCTCCTTTAGAGACCACCATGTAATATAGACTAAGAGGAAAATGTCCCAAGGCTTTTGAAACCAGATATAAAAGTTAAATCATTGCTATCTCCCTTAATTAATATTCTGTGATTCTCCGTATCACAACTTATGGAACAGTATGATTTATAATGATAAGTATATTATTTGTCTCAGAAGGACAAATTATTAGGAAGTTATTGAAGTTGCAGATAAAAAAAGGTACAAAACAGTTTAAAGAAACATATTCCTTTGCCAACTGAAATCATTAATGCTTACCATCCTTCCAAAATATTTTATCTCTGACAATGTTAAAAAATTGCAAATATTTTAGGTAGTTCATGGTGCATTGTGCCATGGCAGTAGTGGTGAAGCTCAATTTTCTTTGTCTTCATCCACACCCCTGAGAAAGGTGGCAAATACAAAGCTGATATCAGGATTAGTTGCAGGTCAGCTTATTCTCAGTAAAACAAGAAAAAAATGAATGAGATCTATATTTTGTTGTATTGATACAGAATGTTTCAAGGATGTTAATGTCAATTTGCTAAGTTAAACAAAAGAATATAAAAATGCTACGGAACAAGAAAGCAATCCAGAGTAACAGAAGACTTTGGTTGAAAGAACAGAAATTCAGTGAAAGCTAGGGTTCGTTGAAGTTTCAACTCATCCAACAAGCAGAACGAAAGGAACAGCACAGAAAATATGCCAGTTCTCCAGTAAGGTGGGCTTGATACACAGCAAGAAAGAAATAGTAAAACAGTAGTTAAGAAACTACTTTGTGAATGCATAAGAGGGTTTGGCTTTTAGAACTACAGAGCAGTGCCTGGGTGTTTGAACTCAGACACTGTCACAAAGAGCTGGCATAGGTGATACCGGCACTCTGAAAACGGTAACAGCACCCGTGGTGTCTCCTCATCCTTAACAAAGTTAACCAGACAGTGTGTAAACTCTTGACATTTGACATCAACCAAGCAGATTATGTCTTTTGTTCCAGGCACTGCAAAGATTATGAGACTTGTGTGAGAGAGCAAAGGACACAAATTGGAGGCTTGCAGTGAGTGGTATCATTTTCCTCTGAGTTGCAAAATTAATTAATTTCTCTTAGAGAGATAGTTCTTAGACTGCTGTTGCTTAAACCGGGAATTCGGAACTAAATTTTCAGAGGACTATGACCAGATAGGGTCTAGCTTCATGTTCTAGAAAGAATATGGGCTTAGTCGAACTCTGTCTGTTTAAACCCCAAAGAGCTCTCATTGCCTTTTTTTGTTTGTTTTTAGACTTTGATGCACTGTGCTTCAAAAGACAGCAGTCAGTCTAAGCATGAAAAGTTTGATTCTGAATTAGTATTAAAAGGATAAAACGTTAAAGAAAATCACAAAATTAAAATTAAATCTAGATCTGTGATAGACACAGAAACAGTAAGTCCAAACAGACAGTGAGGCTCAAAAACATTAAGCTTAAAGCCAAAGAACATAAATTGTGAAAACATGCACTTAAGCATAAACATGAAGAGAAGTCCTGGCCCCATTAGATGGAATACCAGAATTTCCTTTGATTTCAGTCAGATCAAGATTTTGCCATTGTGAGGGGAAAATAGAAAGTGAAAACACATGGGATGAAAAACGAACACTTGTGAGGGAGGGAGACTTTTCTGGGGAAAAAAAAGAAAGAAATAGAAAAACACTATGGTCCAGAGTATGTTCTGCTGGTTTTAAAATTACTGTGCACAGTAAAACTAAATCAGCCAGATCTCTCCAGAGGTGCATTTTATCCAGCAAGGATGTGAGAAAAACAGCATTTGCTACTCAGTTTATAAAATTGCTCAAGCATTTAAATACAACCACTACCATAATACATAGACATAAGCCAATGTCATTTTGCTAGATTTCTTGCAGTGTAGTAGGCTTTTCAGAAGGTTCTTTCAGATAGAAATCCAGAATTTGACCAGTTTATCCAATGCTCATCTCTCTTCAGTGAGGCTGGACAGCTGGTAAACATAAAACCAGATACACTCAATGTATTTTTAGCTGTGATTCCACCTACTATCAGAATGCCAAGAAGTTTCTCCTTGGTCTTTGGTGTATCTTTCTGCCAGAAAACAGTAGTATTTATAGGGTGTTAGGATTCCACGGTTAAATGTCAGAATTTTTTATTATGAAATGTTTTTGTAAACAAAAGAAAATCCACTGGGAAATATACAGATCCTATTCCTCTTTTTTTCTTAGTTTTTTATTATTATTTTTAATTAGTGCTCTCCGCAGAGTGTTGAAAGTTATGATAAACATTTCCTGGAGCAGATTTTTCAACCTGTAACTCTGAGGAAGAAATATGCATTTAAAGATGTTGCTTTATATTTTGACTCTGAAGGGGATTTAAGAAAAATATTCTCACTCAATACTTTCCTCAAAAGAAGTTATAAGATATAAAACAAAGGAAGTTTATCCTAGCATTAAAACTGAGCTAAATTTGTGCATATATGTTTATTATTTTCTAAACTACATGACTTCAAACAGTTAAAGCACCATGCTCAGCCAATATGGAAATAACAGCTGAATTTGAAATTTACTATATGCTGTTTCTGCTTTTCATTTTTTACCATTTCACACCTTGTCCGCATCTTGAGCAAGCTTGTAAGTTTCTAACGCATACATTTCTTGTGATGATATATTGTCCTGGTGGAAAATTTCATTTACTGGCTGTGCCCTTTGCTGAACCTGTTGCTAGTCAGGGAACATGATAAGCGTATAAGTAGCATGCTACTTCATTTATCATACATCGTTTTAGACACTCAAATATCTCATATACAATTCTGCATTCTGCACCAAGGGAAACCACTAAACTTGCAGGGACAAAGTCTACAAATAAATTGTCAGTTTATAATATATAAATGTATCATCCTAATAAAAATTAATCATAGTTTACACTAAAATTGTAAGTGCCCTTTATTTTTTTTTATGGCCTCAGTAACCACATGCTATCAAACACTAATAGAAAATATCTGGCTATTGTGATTTGGTGTATAGCAGAATTGAAAGATATAAAAATACTGTCTATTTTTAATAATTGAATTACATTTTGAATAAATCACAGCCTTGAAATATCCTGCAGTGCTAAGAACATTTTGCTCTCCTAGCATTTCTCTCTGGTTTAAACGTTCACCATATCTTGCATGAAACAAAATAAGATTGAAAAAGCAGCCAGAACAGCAACACCAACAAAATCCTTTAACGTTTAAAGAACTCACCAGAAAGAAAAAACAATTACAAGAAATGTAAGGTCAAAAAAAACCAGGTATATCTGGTGTACTAGCTGTCCTTAGCAGAGCAAGTCACCCTCCCTAATTTCAGTAACTTGTCACCTATTGATTTCAAAGCTTCTTCAGACCATCATTATGGTGTTTTACTACAAGATTCTTTCTAGGTCCAACATATATTAATCTACATCTTGTCAAGATGTTGCATTTGAAATGTTGAAGGCAGAGCTCTTACTTATGTTAAGCAGTGCTTACAGTAATTGCAACCTTTCACTAAGATAGTGGACTATGAAAAAGTATATCTTACATTTATATAGCACCTTTCATCCTGCATGCTTTAAAAACTACATAAAAGACTCGCTTCAACTCATATATATCCATTTCTAGGGAGGAGTAGAAGCATTTAATGCCTCACAGTGTTCTAGCTTTGAACTAGAATTGAAGAAGGATTTGTTAAACAGAGTTTAATTACCTGAGCTGTAATTAGACTTGATTATCAGTGCTTATACAGATATGTCTGGGTGAATAGAGGACGGGGAGAAAGGAGGAATGAAAAAATCAAAACTAGCACAGATGTCTTATGTCTCATCAGTGAGGGGGAAGGAACGATCATATAGGGTTTTTTTTGTACTTTTAGAAAACATTGGCTTTAGAAAAGACATCAGGTAAAGCGATAGAACAGAATCTCCAGAACAGATTTCCTTCAGCCGAGAGGCATTCCACTGGGCTGCCAGAATGTGATGCAAAGCAATTAATAAAGAAGTTCAGATCATGCATTCGGTTTGCCAGAACCAAATAGAGTAGAGGACATGTAACCTGTTTTGGAATGGTTTCAAATGTAAAAAAACCCAGGACTTTTCCTCTATAAAACAGACCAGGGTTCAGCAGTGTGAGGGATCAACCTCAAGTGGAAATAATTTCTTCTCATGTTAAGCATGGCTCACCTTCCTTGCCTTATCAGTTTCTTTCATATGCTGTCAAAGTGTAAAAGATGCTCATTCACTAGCTGTTTTTCAAGCTGTTGATGAAACATAGTGTATTTAATATAAGTATAGAAGAGAGGAAAAACTACTATATATTGTAGAGGAAAGATTGTCAAGATACTTTGGTCAATGATGCTCTCGTTTGTTCTCTTGAAAGATATCCAAGGCTGGTTAGTATAACAGTTGATTTTATTGTGATGGTTTTGCAGATTTTAAGATAGCCTTTAAAGAAAATCTGTGTATAGCTACATAAAGAAAAAACAAAACAAAACAAAACAAAACAAAACAAAACAAAAAAAAACCACACAGGCAACTGTGGCTTTATTGTATAGAAATAATGGTTTACATGCCCGGGTTTCACACCGTCTTGCCATCTAAATGTGCCATTATTAAAGATTTTGCCTGTGGCTTTATTGTATAGAAATAATGGTTTACATGCCCGGGTTTCACACCGTCTTGCCATCTAAATGTGCCATTATTAAAGATTTTACAATATCTCTATTAAGTAATGTTATATACATTTCATTACTGAAGGAATTAAGATGCTGAGAAATTAGGGAGCAATAAAACTCAAGATCTGTCTCCAAACCTTTTCCTGTGCAGTGATCCCTTCCTTTCTACACAGCATTTTCTTCCCTTACATGCTTAGAGTATGAAAGCACCTAGAGAAAGGTAGCATCCCTGAAAACGGAGACTCCAGGGTAAAGAGTTGTGGGTTTTAGAAAGAAATGAAACCTCTGTTAAGGAAGGACTTTGACCTCTCCCTCCCTGTTATATATCCCTCAGCAACACCGTGCTGACCCTGGATTTATGTTTCTGGAGACAAGCATTTTGTGTGAATGCCCTAGATTTGCAGTACTTCAGGCTCAGAAAGGAGTTCTGAATAACGAAGAGGACAGAAAGGGGAGCACCACCCTCCATTAGATGTTGTTAATAAAGTTTGCAACATCTCATTATTATTCTATTTCCACAGATCAGCAAGACAGAGCTTATCCTCAGGTTGTTCTTGCTCTAGGTAGACTTCCTAGATGGAGGTATCTCTGCAAAAAGTTATGATAATTTTTGTTTGTTTGTTTATTTATGATTTATTTTATATTGGTGCCTAAGGAACTGACTGGGATCCCATTGTGCTGTGCACTCAAAAACTACAGAACCAGAAGGCATTCCAAACCTTTGTGTAGGATGAGAGGCCACAGATTAGTATGGTCAAATAGGGAATACAAGGAAACAGTAAAGTAGTAGCATTCAGTGTGGTCTTAATATACACTGCCTGTCCTTGAAGAGTAAATGAGAGATAATGGGAGAAGAGAAAGGGCACAGGTGGACAATACAGGTCTCTGATAATTTAAAAATGCAGCTTTTATTTATTGTTATGACAAAAAGGGTAAGTTAACTAAATGATGTGAAGAGATGACTCAAACAGTAGCTTTGGAGAACCAGCAGCACTTCAAAGGGGTAAAAGGAGACCACTTTCTTGTGAACAAAAGAAAGATTACGTCGTAAGAGTTTAGACAAGAGTTTTGTTGTGCAAGTACATAGGAAAACCTTAAAATAGGCTATGTGTGAAGAAACTGTACAATTTAGGAGTTGACTGGCAGATTTATTTGCTGTCGGCATATAGACAGAATTGAATTTGTGTCTTTGCCATCACTTGGACAAAGTATTCAGAAGACCAGGAACAGGATCTGAAGAAACTGCTACAGAAAGCTGGAATGAGGGATTAGAAGGATCTCCTGCAAGCCACGCCAGCAAAGCAAGTAGAAATGGGAGATGTGAAGGGCTCCAGGATGGAGCAATGAATCTGAACAGCTTTAGATATGTGCAAATGATGGGAGACAGGTTGTAGAGGCATATGGTGAAATTAGTAAACAACTTCAGGCTGTGATTGTGAGTATATGTTTAATTATCAATTAACTGAACAAGGCAGCTGGAGCAGTAGTTGTACTGTCAGATGAAGTTGAAGATGAGGTTAAGGCTGATATTTTTGTATTTGTATTTCTTTTTCTGAAGTATTTTGAAGTAAATCAGTATTTTGAAAAGGAAGATCCAGCAAGGCATGAAAGGTGATGAACAAAAGGAAATGACGTTACTACCAGTGTGGAGAGAAGATATAGTTAGTGGGACTAGTGACACTATTAGTGTGGAAAAAGAAAGTTGTAATTGCGTTCTATTTTGTCAGCCTCCCCTTGGAAGACATCAGAGCAATACTATGTGGAAAGAAAAGTTAGAAAGCAGAATATGAAGAGAAATTCATTGGTTTCCTCATGAAGAACCATTTGCGTAGGAGACATCAACAATATAGTAGAAGGGAGAGACTTAGATGCAGGTTTGTTGAAAGGAAAATCACAAGGAAAAGGATGATGCAGTGATTTGAAGTAGAAACCACAGAATGGGAGAAGCATCTTATTCTGTTCACAACCTAATTCAGGTCAGGCAGTGCTGATGAGAGAGGCTTCCACACATGATGATTCTCAAAGCAGCAGGTGCAGCACAGCAGTGGCACCCAGCTGCCAACCAACCACAGATTCTTCTGATCACCTCAAAAGTTCACTGTATGTTCCAGAAGTAGTTGAAGAGGGGAATACAAAGTGAGTAATGTAATCCGTTTCATTTTCTCCCTGAAAATTAGTACTTAAAATTCTGCCTCTGAAGAAATGCTCAGCATTATGTTAGCAAATTGCTCAACTGTTGAATGCAAATCTGAAAAATAAATTCAATAACTTCATATTTTGCTGTCTTCCTCTTACTTGTAACTTATCTTTTAGAGCAACTGCTTTCAAACTTGTTGAAGTATATTGATTTTCAGAAGCACATGGCTTTTCAAGAGTGTCACAGCAACTCATATCTGCTGTCACTGTCCCTTTACAACTACAAGAGCAATGGACATGAAGTGTATAATGACATTCCACATCTCTTGACTTCTTTAAAATCTTGAATCAACGAATGATCTGTTCATTTTATTGTATAGCCAGCTAGGCACACAGCTTTTTTTCATCTCGTTATTGCTCATGCCATTAGATCAACAAACATACACATTTGTAAGTACATCTATTATGATTTAGAGTTACATATATGACAAAAAAGAAATACTGTTAGTTTGATGTACATCCAGCTATGAATTCAAAAGCATGGGTGCATCATTCGGAAGGTGATGACCTAAGATTATGGATGGAATCCAGCTTGTCCTCCAGCTGTAAGATTCTTATTTTTGTAACAGTATGTTTTTCCCCATTCTTGGCCAATCTTGTAACATAGTAGATTGCATTACTAAGCATATATTAATTTGACAGGTGCTAAGGAGGTGGGGAGGCTTTTTGTGCCATCTGTTGAATATTCCTGTTCTAGAATATGTTTTCTTTACTATGTTGAGTGGTACTTTAACGTATAATATTATTATCCCACTGATTCCTACATGCTACTGCTCAGCATAATTAAGGTTAGCAGTTTCAAGTCTTTTGTGTGCCAATGTGTACTTTCTTAGTTTGAAAATATACTTCTACACTTCAATTAAGATGTTACTGTGGAAAGCCTGAAAAATCTAAACAATAGTCTAATAGGACTCCATACAACAAATTTTTATGAGAGAACCAAGCTGGAAGATGTGTTTTCCAGCTATGCCAATGGTTATTGGCAAGTAAGTAGTTTTTCAACAAAGTTCTTAGCAAGAGAACAAAACAAAGTAAACCAATGGTTAAGCTCGTGCAGAATAATAAGGTTGTTGCATTCACTCACTTAGGACAGAGTTAAAGGACGTGGAGAAGGTAAGTAGCTCAGGAAGTTAGTTGAGCTCTCTTTCACAGCTCTGACTAGTCACTACTCCCCACCCCCTCCCATTTGTAACTGCATAATAGTGATAAATGGTACAAACCGTACAAATTGTATTGACATAACCTCTTCAACTGTTTCATTTCATTACCTTCAAACCTGATGTTTTAACCAATAAATATACTACATTGTTAAGTGGGAAAAGTTGACACACATTATACTGCTTTGAGGTAGTAAAACTATTGTTCTTACACAGATAACACGAAATATTCCTTAATTATTAAATTACATTTTTTATTGGATTTACTTGGAAACTATGCTGATTTGTCATCCATCAATGTATCTTCACCCAAAGTCTTCAAGTGGTGTCTTAGGTGTGTATGCATCTGCTTCTGACTTTCCTAAACTTGTCTTCCTTTTTCTGTCTGACATTTTGTTTTGTCAGAGATGCCAGAGATGACAGATAGCACTATTTGTCACTTCTGACACCATCCCCTCCATTTAACCTGTCTTTGACTTCCCTATTTCTTCCCTTGCATATCTAAGCCTTCCCCAAAACTTGCCATTCTAATATTTCCAAATAGTTCTAATAGTCACTCTCTACCATTATTGATACTTTTTTAAAATCTTTCTTCTTTTGATCTTTTTCCCTCTTCTTTGTCTAATAAATCCTGTCAAATCTCCATATCCTTTCCAAGCTGAGTCATTAGAATCTAAACTTTTCAGTTTAGATTCAGAAATCTTGGGAAGCCTTGCACTGCCACCAGTCTTGTCAGCGTTTGTCTTCCACATCATAAGGGTTCTGTTCATTCCTTATAAGTTTGCTCTCATTCCCTCCCTTCTTTTGGTCAAACTGCTGATGTAGCCTAAAAGCACCCCTGTGAAAAGTATCAAGTATCTTCAGAATTAGCTGTCACATGTGCATGTATGTGCTATTTTTGCCTTTGTTGTAAGTACTTACTTCCTCGTATCTATTCTAGGGACATATTGGCAATGATTATTCATAGCAGCTGGGATGCAGATTAACCTCGGATACCTTTACATTATACTACACGTGTATGCATGTATAAGCATTAAATATTTTCAAGAATTTGTCAGAATTTTCATTTAACAGGATGAAGTAAACCATATTTGCAATTTCTTGTTTTCCTTCTGTTTTTTATTCCTGCTATAGTTTTGCCTTTTCACAGTTTAAAGGCATTATTTTTTCTTTGTATTTTTATAGTACTTTTCACATTAGGTAACTTTTAGCTGTTTAAGTAGAGCTGGCAGAGTTAGGGTTTACTTGTATTCCAGTAACACTTAGAGACACTGATCAAAGCTCTCACATGCTACAAACTTCACAAATGCATATTAATGCAATTCTTTTTGTCTTGAGAAGCTACCAGTTCCAGCTATGATCAGATACATTGCATGAGAGCAGCACAGAATGAAAAGCAAGTTGCTGTGTATTAATCTAAGTTCTCATTTCACCATCTACCTTGCCAAAGTTTGATACCAAAGCTCTATAAATGTGGGGACAATGGAATACATTTGTGGGTACTTCATCGAGTTCTTCCTTTTCTATAAGTGAAAAGATACTTTCTTACTAGTCTGTAAGATTCTTGAAGCAAAAGCTGTGTATCTTTTATAGTAATGAATACATTACTTCTCAGCAAGTAACCTTCACCTTAGTTGCTGTTACTTTTCAGTGTTTGGATGTTAAAACATTACTTATAATAAGGCTTTAAGGTGGTCTTTGTATTAACTTGTTCTGGGGAGAGAAAAACTAGGAGAGAGAGGACTTCTTGTTTTGAGCAGAGAAAATCATAGCTATTTCTTTCACAGTGAATGGTTCTTCAACATGGGACAAAAGAAGAAATGACCACATTGTAGAAACAGCCAACCATGCCTT